>NC_069128.1:51516813-51679313 GCF_026914265.1 Mya arenaria | reverse complement strand
TGTTTAATCTTGAATGAAATCGATAGCACTAAACCGTATCAAAGCTACAGATACTTCAATTTATAAATGTTTCTATTTTGTTGTAGGATTTTAACGCTATAAACTTATCGTATCGTACTGTTGTGAATGGCTCATAGTATATTGGGGAAATAAAAGAAATCATTGTGTTAAATCTTGAATTTATTTGATGAACCTACAAGAGTGTTAAGGATTTAACCATTTAAAGGTTATGAATTCAATATATAGCTAAAGTTAATTGTTGTTTATAAGATTGTTTGGACTTTTACGAAAATTGCCGCTGGATACAAAAGAAAAGTTTTTGGATTCTTAGATTTTGTTGATCTTATCATGGGCTATCTTCCAAAAGCAAAGGGCCTGCGTTGCTTAAAAACTAAAGGAACTATTCTTTATGTGCTTACCTGTACAGCATTTACCGTCATCTGCATGCGGTACATGTATGTTTATAAAGGTGAGTTACAGGAAAATGTGTATTTACTTTTTATATTTCATATGGATACTAAATGGACTTGTTCATGTCTTTTATGGTTAGGTATCAATGAAACATAACTGGGCGTGCCATGTGGTAAAAAATTCTTGTTTAAAAAAAAACATCATCAGTTGATCAGACAATTAGAGCTTTATTACAACACATATTTAAACATGTGACGGAAAATTTGGAAGTTTGAAAACCCCGATTCCAAAATGATATATGTAAGTCCATGTGTCACATGCGTCTAATTATTCATTATAATATCAGAAAACATAAGTATAGTATTGGTTTATTATTAAACAAATGTGTATATATACTGTTAAGTTTGTTTGTATAGCATTTCTGGTAATTAAACTAAGTATTTGAAAGGAAAATGCTCTATTTTGCCGGAATGCGGTTGGAACACTAATGAAAATTGATTATTTTTAAGATTGGATTACAAATGAACATAAATTAAATTTCGTTAACAACCATTCAAAACATTGAATTAAAACTTTTGACACAAATTATTCATTTTGCCAGTGACGATACGTGTATGTATAACATGACCCAGTACTCCGATTGTATTTATTGTTTAGTTATGTCCCTTTTATTTTTTTATTTTCTTATAAAATACTGGTTGTTGTTCGGATACATAAGCATGCATACAATCACGAGAGTGGTAGTCTAAAAGTCTCGACTGGATATAAATGTTCTTTTGGATTAAAACGGCACAATTTCGGTTGATGTAAAAAATGCACTATTACTTTAACTCATTTGACTGTAATAATTAAAAAGGAATATCAGTTGGGTACAGATATTCGAACTGGGTTATTTGCGGCCACGTAGCTATTTATTTAATATAACTTATTTTCTATTTGCGTTCACCTGTAAATACTGAACTCATATTTGTCCACATCAGTTATGGCCTTTGGATGTTATGTAAATAAAACTTTGTGACATTGAAACTTTGAAACTATAAGTGTTCAATTGTATCTTCTGAATCGTTAATGTAAGTCTTCGCTGTATGCATTATAATGTTTTAAGGTTTCAAAATTATTTGACAATGAATATAATGACAACTCCGTAGACAATCATGGCGACTGGGCATTGCTTTTGTGAATACACAAAGTGTAGCGTTTATTTAAAAGAGAAAAAGTGCCGGGCTATGATGGATTAGAGGGCAAACCAAGGTCATACAAACCAGATGAGCATTAGCAGTTTGATCGAATATAAATATTGTTTTCAAAACCGTATTGTTGTACGACCTTTCATTTGCGATATATGCACTGGTACATGGAATGAAATGTATACATACTAGATCAAACTTCGGTAAGTCGTATTTATACTTCCCTAAAGAAAATATTCAGTGAAAAGTTTTATTGTTCAAAATGGTTGCGAAAAAGGAAGATACCACGGGCATAAATATGCTCAAAATCAAGTATTTCTTATATCCTTTTGGTTAACTTAATTTTAATTATAGTCAAAATTCGTTACGTCCAAGTCGTTGGGACCTCGGTAAATACTTCGAGATAACGAACATTCTATATAACCGAAATACAGAAAGAGTATAATGAAGCCATCACATTCGAAGAAAGTTCGACATAACCAGAACATCGAAATAACAGAGATCGACAAAGCTAGTTTCGGTTGTAGTTTGTTTTTGAAAAAGATCGTTCCGCCGCTAAAACGCATTACATAATTTACATATACATGTAACTTGATTTCGCCTCGTACGTATCAGCATATAAAGTTCAACAGTCAAAGAACCCTTTAACCTCTAACAGTAGCTGTGGTACTTCTATATCCATTTTTAAAGCATGAAGTTCATGTTGAAATGAAAATAGGACATGTTTGGATAAGTACTTTATTTTTATGTTAAATTACTGAAATTTAAGTTTGGTTAGATAAGACTCCACATAGCTTGAAAAAGTCAGTGTTTTCTTTAACACATTTTTAACCGACGGTCGCTGTCGTGTATCGTTACAGAATATGAAATAAATTTAATAGTTAAAATATGAACGACTATCTACTTACATAAATAAATATTTTTAAATAAGTTCAAATTAATTTTCATGGATTCATTGACGTTAACTATAGACGTAGCCTGTCAATATCAAAACAGTTACCTACGGCATATCTATACAATATGATATGTATTGTCGGAAAATATCTCATTGAGCTCATGTTTCTTGTTAACACATACCCGATTTAAAATAAAGATTATTGTTTTTTCTTGTATGTTTATGTACACGGTTTATGTACACGGGGAATAGGGGTATTTTTGAAAGTGTTGTTCATATAGGAATTGATCGTACTTCTCGTTACCGCGCGTCATGGTATTTTCTCGCTTGACCCACTGCCTAAACGCACGAACAATTACACATTGTATTATAAAAAACAATATTGTTTCTAAAATAAAATAACATTTGTTCGTTTTGTAAAATTTGCTCAACTCGTTTTTACACCAAAACATGTTTCAAATAATATATTTTTGTTCCTTCAAACTCCAGCTTTGGAACCATTTTAATGTTTGAGATCTCTACCGACTTTTGCATTGAGGAAGGTGAAATAGCTTCATTTTAAAACCAAAAATAAATTAATAGCACTTGTAAGCTCTAAGCTTTGAACAATAAATCCTCTTCCGACAAAGTAGTGATTAAATCGGGTTACAACCGCACTATATAATGACCTACTGTACTAAACAAAATAATGTATTGTGCATTTGTTTGACCAGTATAAACCATTGTTATCATGTCACGTGTTCATGTTTCAATTGTTGTAGCATTATTAACGCAACAAACAAAACATACATCATTGTTATGGAAGGATATTATACCATTGTGCTTAATCTTGAATGAAATCGATAGCACTAACGGGGTAAACCGTAACAAAGCTACAGATACTTCAATTTATAAATGTTTCTAGTTTGTTGTAATTTTTACGCTATAAACTTATCGTATCGTACTGTTGTGAATGGCTGTTAGTATATTGGGGAAATAAAAGAAATCATTGTTTTAAATCTTGTTTTTATTCGATGAACCTACAAGAGTGTTAAGGATTTAACCATTGCAGTGCAATCAATTCAATATATAACTATAGTTAAGTGCTGTTTATAAGATCGGCTGGACTTTTACGAAAATTGCCACTGCATACTAAAGAAAAGTTCTTGGATTCTTAAATTTTGTTGAACTTATCATGGGGTATCTTCCAAAAGCAAAGGGTCTGCGTTGCTTAAAAACTAAAGGAACTATTCTTTATGTGCTTATGTGTGCATCATTTACCGTCATCTGCATGCGGTACATGTATGTTTATAAAGGTGAGTTACAGGAAAATGTGTATTCACTTTTTATATTTCATATAGATATTAAATGGACTTGTTCATGTCTTTTATGGTTAGGTATCAATGAAACATAATTGTGTGTGCAATATGGCTAAAACAAATGCTTGTTTCGATATAAACATCATCAGAAGATCAGACAATAAGAGCTTTATTATAACACGTAATAAGAGTAGAAAGAGTATAATGAAGCCATCATATTCGAAGAAAGTTCGACATAACCATAACATCGAGATAACAGAAATCGACCTATCGAGTTTCGGCTGTAGTTTTTTCGGGGGATTAAGATCATTCCACCACAAGAACGCATTACATAACTTGCAGAGACATGATTTGATTTGGCCTCATACTTATCAGCATACAAAGTTCAACCGTCAAAGAACCGTTCAACCTCTTACAATGGCCCAAAAATGCAATAAAAACTAATAGCTACTTAAAAGCTTCGAACTCCTTAACTGTTTGTATTATTTTAACCAAAGCAAGTTTGGTGTTTATTTAAACAACATGCAGTGTGTATTTCTTGATGTTATTGTAATTGTTGCAAGTATTATTAAGTTTGTGTTTTGTGTATATAAAAGTTCCCAAACTCGCACAGAATCATCGGGCGTACAAGTTTTTAATGCCCTAGCTACACAACTGAATAGATATATTTATTTACACGGGAAGTAAGGGTACATTTGAAAGTGTTGTTTACTTAGGGATTGGTCGTACTTCTCCATACCGCGCATCATGGTATTTTCTCACTTGACCTTCAGCGATTACGCACGAACACTAATAAATTAAAAAAAACTGTATTGTTTCCATAGCTTTCAGGATAAAATAACGTTTGTTTTGTTTTTTATAAACTTTGGTCAACTCCTTTTTACACCAAAAGTGTTTCAAATGTTATATGTTTTTGTTTCTTCAAACTCCAGCTTTGGAACCATTTTAATGTTTGAGATCTCTACCGACTTTTGCACTGAGGAAGGCGAACTAATTTTAATTTAATACCATAAATAAATAAATAGCATTTGTATGCTCTATATGCATTGAACAATAATTCCGCTTCAGAAAAAGGATTGATCAAACCGCGTTACGACCACCCTATATAATGACCTACTGTATTTAACAAAATAATGTATTGTGCATTTGTTTGACCAGTATAAATCATTGTGATCATGTCACGTGTTCATGTCTCCATTGTTGTAGCATTATTAACGCAATAAACAAAACATACCCTATTGTTATGAAAGGGTATTATTATACCATTGTGTTTAATCTTGAATGAACTCGATAGCACTAAGCCGTAACAAAGCTACAGATACTTCAATTTATAAATGTTTCTATTTTGTTGTAGTTATTTTTACGCTATAAACTTATCGTATCGTACTGTTGTGAATGGCTCTTAGTATATTGGGGAAATAAAAGAAATCATTGTGTTAAATCTTGAATTTATTCGATGAACCTACAAGAGTGTTAAGGATTTAACCATTGCAGTGCAATAAATTCAATATATAACTATAGATAAGTGCTGTTTATAAGATCGGTTGGACTTTTACGAATATTGCCACTGCATACTAAAGAAAAGTTCTTGGATTCTTAAATTTTGTTGAACTTATCATGGGGTATCTTCCAAAAGCAAAGGGCCTGCGTTGCTTAAAAACTAAAGGAACTATTCTTTATGTGCTTATGTGTGCATCATTTACCGTCATCTGCATGCGGTACATGTATGTTTATAAAGGTGAGTTACAGGAAAATGTGTATTCACTTTTTATATTTCTTATAGATATTAAATGGACTTGTTCATGTCTTTTATGGTTAGGTATCAATGAAACATAATTGTGTGTTCAATGTGGCTAAAACAAATGCTTGTTTCGATATAAACATCATCAGAAGATCAGACAATAAGAGCTTTATTATAACACGTAATAAGAGTAGAAAGAGTATAATGAAGCCATCATATTCGAAGAAAGTTCGACATAACCATAACATCGAGATAACAGAAATCGACCTATCGAGTTTCGGCTGTAGTTTTTTCGGGGGATTAAGATCATTCCACCACAAGAACGCATTACATAACTTGCAGAGACATGATTTGATTTGGCCTCATACTTATCAGCATACAAAGTTCAACCGTCAAAGAACCGTTCAACCTCTTACAATGGCCCAAAAATGCAATAAAAACTAATAGCTACTTAAAAGCTTCGAACTCCTTAACTGTTTGTATTATTTTAACCAAAGCAAGTTTGGTGTTTATTTAAACAACATGCAGTGTGTATTTCTTGATGTTATTGTAATTGTTGCAAGTATTATTAAGTTTGTGTTTTGTGTATATAAAAGTTCCCAAACTCGCACAGAATCATCGGGCGTACAAGTTTTTAATGCCCTAGCTACACAACTGAATAGATATATTTATTTACACGGGAAGTAAGGGTACATTTGAAAGTGTTGTTTACTTAGGGATTGGTCGTACTTCTCCATACCGCGCATCATGGTATTTTCTCACTTGACCTTCAGCGATTACGCACGAACACTAATAAATTAAAAAAAAAAACTGTATTGTTTCCATAGCTTTCAGGATAAAATAACGTTTGTTTTGTTTTTTATAAACTTTGGTCAACTCCTTTTTACACCAAAAGTGTTTCAAATGTTATATATTTTTGTTCCTTCAAACTCCAGCTTTGGAACCATTTTAATGTTTGAGATCTCTACCGACTTTTGCACTGAGGAAGGCGAACTAATTTTAATTTAATACCATAAATAAATAAATAGCATTTGTATGCTCTATATGCATTGAACAATAATTCCGCTTCAGAAAAAGGATTGATTAAACCGCGTTACGACCACCCTATATAATGACCTACTGTATTTAACAAAATAATGTATTGTGCATTTGTTTGACCAGTATAAATCATTGTGATCATGTCACGTGTTCATGTTTCCATTGTTGTAGCATTATTAACGCAATAAACAAAACATACCCTATTGTAATGAAAGGGTATTATTATACCATTGTGTTTAATCTTGAATGAACTCGATAGCACTAAGCCGTAACAAAGCTATTGCCACTACATACTAGAGAAAAGTTCTTGGATTCTTAAATTTTGTTGAACTTATCATGGGGTATCTTCCAAAAGCAAAGGGCCTGCGTTGCTTAAAAACTAAAGGAACTGTTCTTTATGTGCTTACCTGTACAGCATTGACCGTCATCTGCATGCGGTACATGTATGTTTATAAAGGTGAGTTACAGGAAAATGTGTATTTACTTTTTATATTTCATATGGATACTAAATGGACTTGTTCATGTCTTTTATTGTTAGGTATCAATGAAACATAACTGTGCGTGCCATGTGGTAAAAAAATCTTGTTTAAAAAAAAAACATCATCAGTTGATCAGACAATTAGAGCTTTATTACAACACATATTTAAACATGTGACGGAAAATTTGGAAGTTTGAAAACCCCGATTCCAAAATGATATATGTAAGTCCATGTGTCACATGCGTCTAATTATTCATTATAATATCAGAAAACATACGTATAGTATTGGTATATTATTAAACAAATATGTATAAATACTGTTAAGTTTGTTTGTATAGCATTTCTGGTAATTTAACTAAGTATTTGAAAGGAAACTGCTCTATTTTGCCGGAATGCGGTTGGAACACTAATGAAAATTGATTATTTTTAAGATTGGATTACAAATGAACATAAATTAAATTTCGTTAACAACCATTCAAAACATTGAATTAAAACTTTTGACACAAATTATTCATTTTGCTAGAGACGATACGTGTATGTATAACAAGGCCCAGTACTCCGATTGTATTTATTGTTTAGTTATGTCCCTTTTAATTTTTTATTTTCTTATAAAAAACTGGTTGTTGTTCGGATACATAAGCATGCATACAATCACGAGAGTGGTAGTCTTAAAGTCTCGACTGGATATAAATGTTCTTTTGAATTAAAACGGCACAATTTCGGTTGATGTAAAAAATGCACTATTACTTTAACTCATTTGACTGTAATAATTAAAAAGGAATATCAGTTGGGTACAGATATTCGAACTGGGTTATTTGCGGCCACGTAGCTATTTATTTAATATAACTTATTTTGTATTTGCGTTCACCTGTAAATACTGAACTCATATTTGTCCACATCAGTTATGGCCTTTTGATGTTATGTAAATAAAACTTTGTGACATTGAAACTTTGAAACTATAAGTGTTCAATTGTATCTTCTGAATCGTAAATATAAGTCTTCGCTGTATGCATTATAATGTTTTAAGGTTTCAAAATTATTTGACAATGAATATAATGACAACTCCGTAGACAATCCTGGCGACTGGCCATTGCTTTTGTGAATACACAAAGTGTAGCGTTTATTTAAAAGAGAAAAAGTGCCGGGCTATGATGGATTAGAGGGCAAACCAAGGTCATACAAACCAGATGAGCATTAGCAGTTTGATCGAATATAAATATTGTTTTCAAAACCGTATTGTTGTACGACCTTTCATTTGCTGTATATGCACTGGTACATTGAATGAAATGTATACATACTAGATCAAACTTCGGTAAGTCGTATTACTTCCCTAAAGAAAATATTCAGTGAAAAGTTTTATTGTTCAAAATGGTTGCGAAAAAGGAAGATACCACGGGCAAATATGCTCAAAATCAAGTATTTCTTATATCCTTTTGGTTAACTTAATTTTAATTATAGTCAAAATTCGTTACGTCCAAGTCGTTGGGACCTCGGTAATTACTTCGAGATAACGAACATTCGATATAACCGAAATACAGAAAGAGTATAATTAAAGCCATAACATTCGAAGAAAGTTCGACATAACCATAACATCGAGATAACAGAGATCGACAAAGCTAGTTTCGGTTGTAGTTTTTTTTCGGTTGAAAAAGATTGTTCCGCCGCTACAACGCATTACATAATTTACATATACATGTAACTTGATTTCGCCTCGTACGTATCAGCATATAAAGTTCAACAGTCAAAGAACCCTTTAACCTCTAACAGTAGCTGTGGTACTTCTATATCCATTTTTAAAGCATGAAGTTCATGTTGAAATGAAAATAGGACATGTTTGGATAAGTACTTTATTTTTATGTTAAATTACTGAAATTTAAGTTTGGTTAGATACGACTCCACATAGCTTGAAAAAGTCAGTGTTTTCTTTAACACATTTTTAACCGACCGTCGCTGTCGTGTATCGTTAAAGAATATGAATTGAATTTATAAGTTAAAACATGAACGACTATCTACTTACATAAATAAATACTTTATTTTTAAATAAGTTCAAATTAATTTTCATGGATCCATTGACGTTAACTATAGACGTAGCCTGTCAATATCAAAACAGTTACCTACGGCATATCTATACAATATGATATGTATTGTTGGAAAATATCTCATTAACCTCATGTTTCTTGTTAACACATACCCGATTTAAAATAAAGATTATTGTATTTTCTTGTATGTTTATGTACACGATTTATGTACACGGGGAATAGGGGTATTTTTGAAAGTGTTGTTCATTTAGGAATTGATCGTACTTCTCGTTACCGCGCATCATGGTATTTTCTCGCTTGACCCACTGCCTAAACGCACGAACAATTATACATTGTATGTTAAAAACAATATTGTTTCTAAAATAAAATAACATTTGTTCGTTTTGTAAAATTTGCTCAACTCGTTTTTACACCAAAACATGTTTCAAATAATATATTTTTGTTCCTTCAAACTCCAGCTTTGGAACCATTTTTTGTTTGAGATCTCTACCGACTTTTGCATTGAGGAAGGTGAAATAGCTTGATTTTAAAACCATAAATAAATTAATAGCACTTGTAAGCTCTAAGCTTTGAACAATAAATCCTCTTCCGACAAAGTAGCGATTAAATCGGGTTACAACCGCACTATATGATGACCTACTGTATTAAACAAAATAATGTATTGTGCATTTGATTGACCAGTATAAACCATTGTTATCATGTCACGTGTTCATGTTTCAATTGTTGTAGCATTATTAACGCAACAAACAAAACATACATCATTGTTATGGAAGGATATTATACCATTGTGCTTAATCTTGAATGAAATCGATAGCACTAACGGGGTTAACCGTAACAAAGCTACAGATACTTTAATTTATAAATGTTTCTAGTTTGTTGTAATTTTTACGCTATAAACTTATCGTATCGTACTGTTGTGAATGGCTGTTAGTATATTGGGGAAATAAAAGACATCATTGTTTTAAATCTTGTTTTTATTCGATGAACCTACAAGAGTGTTAAGGATTTAACCATTGCAGTGCAATCAATTCAATATATAACTATAGTTAAGTGCTGTTTATAAGATCGGTTGGACTTTTACGAAAATTGCCACTGCATACTAAAGAAAAGTTCTTGGATTCTTAAATTTTGTTGAACTTATCATGGGGTATCTTCCAAAAGCAAAGGGTTTGCGTTGCTTAAAAACTAAAGGAACTATTCTTTATGTGCTTATGTGTGCATCATTTACCGTCATCTTCATGCGGTACATGTATGTTTATAAAGGTGAGTTACAGGAAAATGTGTATTCACTTTTTATATTTCATATAGATATTAAATGGACTTGTTCATGTCTTTTATGGTTAGGTATCAATGAAACATAATTGTGTGTTCAATGTGGCAAAAACAAATGCTTGTTTCAATATAAACATCATCAGAAGATCAGACAATTAGAGCTTTTTTATAACACGTATTTAAACATGTGACGGAAAAAAGTTGAAAACCCCGATTCCAAAATGATATATGTACGTCCATGTGTCACATGCGTCTAATGATTCATTATAATGTTAGAAAACATAAGTATAGTACATGTATTGGTATATTATTAAACAAATATGTAAATAACCATTCAAAATATTGAATTAAAACTTCTGACACAAATTATTTATTTTGCCAGTGACGATACGTGCATGTATAACAAGACCCAGTACTCTGACTGTATCTATTGTTTAGTTATGTCCCTTTTCCATGTTTCCTTTCTTGTAAAGTTCTGGTTGTTTTTCGGATACATTATCATGCATACAATCACGAGGGCCATAGGCCAAAAGTCTCAACTGGATATAAATGCCCTTTAAACTAAAACGGCACAATTTCGGTTTATGTAAAAGATGCACCATTACTTTAACTCATTTGACTGTAAAAATTAAAAGGAATATCAGTTGTGTACAGATATTCGAATTGCGTAGTTTGTGGCCACGTAGCTACTTATTTAATATAGCTTATAGTTTGTTTATCCGTCTGTTTACATAAGCATATGCTACTGTTGTTTTGATCATTAAAGTCAGACAAGCTCAACATAGGTATGCTTTAGAATAAAAATGTATTTTGCATCAATATTTAATGTGCTCCTTGAAAAGAGACTGTGAAATATTGATTGAGTATTTGGGGCCTTGCTTCTGTAGATCCTCATTTGATATACAGAGAGAACTAAATTGTCCTTATGAATAAAACATGGCATTGTGTGTATCTCAAAGGTTGAAATAATTTGCTATTGATAATTCTGGTATAATAAATAATTTAAATTGGGAAAGGGCCGTAACTGATGTTGGAAAAACTAGTGGTCCAATCCCTTAGCATGTCCTTTTATATGAACGTAAGCTTTGTTATATTGCACTGTTTCAGTTTCTTTGTTGTTATTATCATCATGTGCAAATGTATCGTCATGCAATAAAATATGTTTAAACTAAATTAAAATAGGTTGTACAGTAATAAGCAGAAACTGTGTTACATTATAAATATCAATAGTTATTAACCTTTTACAAGTCGCTAAAACGTTTTGGGATTAATCGTAGATTAAAATGTTAAAAAAACGATTAAATTTCTTGCTTTATTACTTCACGTTTAATTTATTTATGTACTGGAAGATTATATTGACTGTACTGTTTTGTATTTGCGTTCACCTGTAAATACTGAACTAATATTTGTCCACATGAGTCATGGCCTTTGGATGTTATCTAAATAAAACTTTGTGACATTGAAACTTTGAATGTGTTTAATTGTATCTTCTGAATCGTTAACAGTATAATTCTTCGCTGTATGCATTATAATTTCTTAAGGTTTCAAAATTATTTTACGATGAATATAATGACAACTCCATGGACATGCCCAACACCCTGTTGAATTATAATCCTAGATATTATGTCAGACATCCTAGTATGGTAAAATTAATATCATTACTAAATTCGGACAATAACTCTCTGTTAGTAAGATTAGCTATTTTTTGTACCAAAGCTTTTAAAATAAGATACTTGAATGTATGACCACTAAAGACCTCCTCACATTCACTACTGCTAAAATAAGATTTTTATGTTTGATTTTTTTCTCTCGCAATATTGTTTAACTTGATTGTAAATCGTAGAATGCAAAATAGTTTTTTTTTTCTTTCATGCATGCAATATTTAATATGTGTATTTATTTTTGTGTTTATAACGATGAGCTTTATAATTATGCTTAAGTTGAATAAACATTATGTTCTGTTCTGTTCTGTTCTGCTCTGTTCTGTTAAGCGGCAAAAAGTAAGGGACCAAAATACACTGAACTTGAGACACACAGTGTACATATTTTAACAGTTTAGTTAAAATAATATGACAGTCAGAAAAACTACATAATTCATTTGCTATAAAAGTACGCATGTCTTCTTACATAATTGTTCACCTAATATTTGTTTTAACTTTACTTTTTTTTCCTTAAATGTTCGCATTACAAAAATGTTAAGTTGGCAGCAATATTCACTTGATACTGAGTTTACTTGATAGCAAATAATTAATTAAAACGTCTCCTTCTGTATACAGAAATGTTCATTGAAATAAAGTGCTCACACAAGACACAAAGGTTCATTACACAGAAATATTCATTTGTCAAAAACGTTCACTTGCCAGAAACGTATTCACTCTCAAAACCATTGATAACACAAATTACAGACATGACAGAAATGTTAATTTTACAGTTCTAAACCGGATTTGTTTATTTGACAGAAATTCACTGCTTGTCAGTTATATTTACTGAACCGAAACATTCACTGCTTGATAATCATATTTTCTGAACCGAATGATTCACTGCTTGATTGTTGTTTTACCGAAGAAAACTATTCAATTCTTGAAAGGTTATTTTTACTGAACCGAACTATTAAATTGCTTCAAAGTTACGTTAACTAAATCGAAATATTCACTGCTTGATAGTTATGTTTACCTACCCTAAATATTCACTGCTTGAAAGTTATGTTTACTAGACAGAACTATTCACATGGTCAAACGAAATGCTCAAGGCTCTATATAATTGCTGTCCTGAAATAAATATTTATTTCACAGATAAGTTAACTAGCAAAATAAATCACCGAAAAGAAATTCACACGATAGAAATTTTGACATTGTGTTTGTTATGAAGGTGCGCTTGTTTTTCTGTGTTTATGGGCTTGTCATTTAATTGGGGTTAATGTTTAAACTTCCGACTCATGGATTAGTTTCTATATTTCTACATATAAATATTGATAGAACACATACTATACATAATATTAATATTCAAATATGCACTAACAGTACGCAATACTTTAGTATGTTTTATAAACGTCTGCTGCTACTAGATAATTAATGTGTGTATAACTTTGTATATTTTTACGACTACGTGCACCATTTAGACTACGTGCACCATTTAAACATACTGTATGTGTTTATGTGTAAGTAATGGCTGTTCACCCGATACGTTTTAAAATTCCGATGATTAACCATCTATGTTTTATTTTCAAGAAAATCCGGACGGATTCCATCACGAATTAAAGATGAATAAGGACGGAATTCATCAAGAACAAAATATGACACATGCCGAGGGAAAAACATCAGTCAAGATTACAACCAAGCTAGATGACCAAAAAACACGATATTCTGCCCTCGCCATGTTACGGAAATCATTTCCTGTGACTGCCGATTTTCCAACAGAAAGTAAACAACCACTTAAAATTCCACATATAATTCACCAGACACATTGGGCTACAAAGATTCCGAAAGATGAGGTAGAATATGTAAGGTCTGTGATTAAGTATAATCCGTACTGGAAGTACTACTTTTGGACAGACGACATTGCACGAAAGCTCATAAGGGACAGGCATCCAAGCTTTTTGCCAACATGGGACTCGTACGACAAAGGAATTAAACGTGGAGATGCCTTGCGGTACTTCGTCCTCTACGAATTTGGTGGTGTTTACATGGACTTGGATTTTGTTGTGTACAGATCGTTAGACGGAGTCACGGGTAAATATTCTTGCATTGTGCCACCCGAACCACTGGAACAGGGATTGTATATTTACAAAATTCCTGTAGTGTTGAACAATGGGATAATGTTATGCAGACCGAAGCACCCCTTCTTCAAGCACATGATAGAAACCCTAGGCAGTCGCAGAGCGGCAAATATTTTTGTTACTGCTGCAACAGGGCCCGCATTTATTACGGATGCTTTTTTTTCTTACATTCAAAATGTGAGTGGAAACGGTTTGCACGATTTAGTTGCTGAACATCACGGAATAACATTTGACAGGAACACTGACAATACAGACAGTGATATTCATATAGCAAATACAGTTTACTTTAATGATGAACTTGGGGGTAAAAAGAATCAGGGAGTTTACCAAAAGGAATGCAGCAAAAAGGATAAAAATGAATATATGGCAATAGCGTGTAACGAAATAGTATCTAGAGGTTTAGATCGGAAAGGAATTCCAAGGAATATAAGTGCTGTCCAAGACGGAAATAACTATTACGATTATTTTTGTACCAAAGGACTACATTCACCAATATTTCACTTGAAATGTGACGAGGTCTTCAGATCAGGACTATTGAGAACTCCTGGAAAGTACACCTTTACTTCTCACAAATTTTATCACTCATGGTGTAATGAAAACATAGTGAAGAGAAAACCTAATGTGTATATTGGAGACATAGTCCCTCATGTAATATTATATTCGTAGTCTTTTGCTTGTTTTTATCAATCGTTAAGAATATGACTTATTATAAAATAAAATCAGTTCAAACATTAAATACAATACTTTGTCCAGTGCTTACATTCATGTGAATGTTAGATGCAAATCATCTAACAAATAAGTGGAAAATATTTTGTAAAATCTGATGATTATAAGGAGCGCGGAGTGAGCGAATCGAACAGGCCATTTTTAGTCATTAAAGTTGTACATTATATATTTTAAATGTCTAAGATTTGTATCTGTTTCAACAGATGGGGAACCAATTAATGGCGTCATGTTGGTTATGTTTAAGAAAGAGCTATTGTAGTTATTTACGAATGACCCCGAAGTCTTGAAGCAGGGTCGTGCACGCAATTCATCGTATATATGTACCGATCATATGTGCCCAGCAATTTTACAATTCATTCGTGCAGAACAAAAACTACAGCCCGGACACGACCAACTATACTTTATATATGTGTATATATGCAACATTCCATAATGATAAAGCTCGTAGTGTGACCTTGAACGTTGAAGTAGTGTCAAGTGTACCAAATACATGTGCGAATTTATATTACAATTCATCCGTTTATGACACAGTTGATGCTAGGACCCGACCAAATAACTATACAGTATATGCATAGATTCAGCATTCCATAATGATAAACCTTAAGTGTTACCTCGACCTTTGAGGTAGGTACTGGGGTCTTGCACACGACACGTCTTCTATCTGAAACGAACACATAACCAAGTAACTTTAAAATATCTCCCTACTTGACACAATTTACAGCCCAGACACGGCCAAAATTACTATATGTGAAGATATGCAGCATGCCATAAATATAATGATAAACTGGACGTGTGTTCTTGCACTTTAAGGTAGGGTCATTGGGCTTGCAGGCGCAAACATCGCCTGTGTGTACAAAATATATATGCCAGTTTATATTAAAATCACTCCGTGCTTGACAACATTACAGTCCGGACCAACACTTTGTGTGACCTTGACCTTTTAAGTAGTCACTTTTTAAGTAGGGTATTGGAACTTGCACACGACATGTCGGCGTTATGTTCTATACACATGAGCCGACTTATTTTACATTCTATCCGTACATGACAAAGTTACAGCCCTGACACGACCAGCTTTATTGTACATGCATATATATGGTATGAATTTGGGTCTTGCATGCGACACTTTATGTACCGAACACCAAGTTATTTTAAAATCCCTCCGTGCATGGCAACGTTACAGCCCGAACTAGGACAAGTGGGCGGACGGACGGTGCCTAAAACATACCATATTCAGAATATAAAGCAAACAAGTCACAAAAAATATGTTAAATTTTTAAACGAACTTTGTGTTAGTCGCAAAAAAAAAATTCGGCTACACATCATTATATTTTATATTATTGTTTACATTTAATTGATTGTTTCGTAAAAAAATACATAAACTGCATGACATACTTTGTTAACGGTAAAGAAAATAGTGAACACAGTCATCTTGTAGCGATTTTATATGAAGTAAAACTTGTAAAAATATCAATTTATTAAAGGCCTTTCTGACAGTTTTCAAAAAATAAGCTACAATACAATTTAAGTAAAGAATGTAATAAATACTAAATATAAATATATGAAGATTTAAGGTAATCCTTTTTCTCATTTTATTATTTTATTAAAAAAAACTTAATAATAATTCCAAAGCAATGTTTATTGTTCCAACAAGAAGTGGAATGTCTTGGCATAATAGTAGGCAGTAACAAAATATAAATGCACAAAAGAGACATAGATGCGGTACGCAGATGGCCCGTTCTGACATGATTTAAAGATGCAGAATGATGAACTTCCCCGTGTTTCTATACATAGTATGTTAATTACATACATCAACATTTTCATAATGTAAATTCCTTTCTTGTCTCCTGTTTGTACTTTCAAGGTACGCGACAAAGAGGTTGACGAAGTTGTCATTACCTCCGAAGCGGATAAGCAGAAGGCCAAAATCAAACTATTGCATATTGCGCTGCAGTTCGATGCCAGACCAGTAGACGTTGTGACAATCACAGACATTGTCCCCCATACTCAAGTGGAAGTGTCCCTCTCCACCACATCCTGATCCAAAATACATGTCATTGTTTATCAGCCACAATCTGCCACACTATTTTTCAACCTGTATATTTTCAATGGTACACATTTCAATATGTGTCTTATCCATTAGGTTTCTTCCGAGGTGAAGCTGGGCCTTTTGTTTAGTTGTACACACGTGAGTATGACTTATATCTCATCCGATATTTTCCCACCTTGGACATGTTTTGAAATTCGAAGAATCATGGTGCCGTGTAGGAACACATTTACTACAGGTTGGTTACTGTGCGAACAGTGGTGTCAGGAGCTTTTCTCCCAATTCGGACATGTGCATATTTTGAGATTTGCCAGCATTTTAACTACACTTCGGTGCATAGAAACACCACAATAACATTCAGGCGCATTGAAATAGAAATGTTGTGTAAAATACTCACGCCGGTACACGTCAAAACTTTCAAACACTTCTTAAAATTGTAATATCTATATATTTATGAAAGTGGTGGTGCTGCTGCTCTAGTGATGGCGCAGTGGAGTAGTGGGGGCGCTGTTGAGTATGATTTACGCTGAAAATTGATATGATTTAAAGCCTTTGGGAGGAATGAAATAGCGTGCCAATTTTACCATGCTTGTTTTGCCTGCACATATTACTGTGATCTGCTGCTTTTTAACTATTTGAGACAACTGTTTCAGCAGACTGCTGAACTGGTTGATGTTTAGATATATGAGCACATGACCAAATGTTTCACGTTTGAAAGTTAATACCGAGTTTGTTGTTAACAGTTCTTAGCAATTAGCCCATCGTTGTTAAATTTAAAGTAATTTATTTAACTTTGAGTAAACTATCAGGGCCGATACTCATAAAACGTCTTTTAAAAAGTTATTTCTTAGCATTAAGCCTTTTCCTTTTACTATAATAACTACTATGCAGTTATTATATGATATGAACCTAGGAAATCTTTTATGTTTACGTGGTCGAAGTCGAAGTAATATTATATTAGTATTTGCATTTTCAGTTTGTCTTACTTTACTTATAAAAACTATGCATGGATCCATTTTATTTCAATTTTCTGCCCATAATCAGGTACTTGGTATTCGATTAGACCGGAAACTTACCTTCTACACATGCGGGCTTGGGTGTGCGTCTAGCAGGTATACTTTTGCTGTTTAATAGGACATGTAATTGCCTTCAAGATTTTAAAAGTTTCTCAGTGCAACGACCTTTAAAAGAGGTGATACATTTTGAGGTAATCATATTAATATCTGCCCTAAATATCCTTCTGCAATATCATGCTGTTGTGAAGGGTCCTACTAAACACTGTAAAGCCTAGCAAAGCCTAGCAAAGTCAAGCAAAGCCTAGCAAAGCCAAGCAAAGTCAGTTGTATTTTTATTTATTTGTATTTATTTTTATGAGTTTTATATATTTAGTTGGAAAAATGTATAATTTATTGCAAATTTTGTGTTAAATTTGTAAAATTACATTACTTCAATATTGAAAAATCCAGCGAAACCTAGCAAAGCCTAGCAAAGCCTATGAAAACCTAGCAAAGTCAAGCAAAGTCTGTTTTATTGTTATTTATTTGTATTTATTTGTGTGAGTTATATATATTTAGTTGGAAAAATTTATAATTTATTGCAAATATTGTGTTAAATTTGTAAAATTACATTACTTCAAGATTGAAAAATCCAGCGAAACCTAGCAAAGCCTATGGAAACCTAGCAAAGTCAAGCAAAGTCTGTTTTATTGTTATTTATTTGTATTTATTTATATGAGTTATATATATTTAGTTGGAAAACTTTATAATTTATTGCAAATATTGTGTTAAATTTGTAAAATTACATTACTTCAAGATTGAAAAATCCAGCGAAACCTAGCAAAGCTAGCCTATGAAAACCTAGCAAAGTCAAGCAAAGTCTGTTTTATTGTTATTTATTTTTATTTGTGTGAGTTATATATATTTAGTTGGAAAACTTTATAATTTATTGCAAATATTGTGTCAAATTTGTAAAATTACATTACTTCAAGATTGAAAAATCCAGCGAAACCTAGCAAAGCCTATGAAAACCTAGCAAAGTCAAGCAAAGTCTGTTTTATTGTTATTTATTTGTAATTATTTATATGAGTTATATATATTTAGTTGGAAAAATATAATTTAATTTAAATGTTAAATTGAATTCTTACTATTTGTATTATTTTTCTCATTCTTTCAGTATTACCGAGTATCTGTTTACAATAACGACTAATATTCTTGTTTTTAATTCTAACATTGAACATTTCTTACTATAAGTATCCATTTGTATCAACTCACATACATCCCGATTTTGTAATAGTTATGTTAAATTGAATTCTTACTATTTGTATTATTTTTCTCATTCTTACATTGCTATCGAGTATCTGTTTGTAATAACGAATAATATTTTTTTTTATTATAACAATGCACATTTATCTACTTTATCTACAAGTATTACCTAATTGTTGTTTTTTTGGTAAATGCACACGTATGAAAAATAACTAAATAAATTTTATGAAGGCTAAACCAAAAATTGAAAAAGGATCTGCATATAAATATGAATGTATGCGAAATGTAGGTACTCAAGAGAGTAGTGTGCATATCAACATCAGCATTGTGCAATATCTATATATAAACCACTTTTGATGTCAATATTCAAACATGCGTCTCAAAATAGTGTTCCATCGTTTTAAATGTTACGTAAAATGCAAAAGTACGGCATTAAATGTACGTTTGAGAATGATAAAGTTTTAACATGACATTTAAAAAAGATGTCTTTGGCTTTTCTCCTCAATCTACCAATTCAAATTAAACCTAAGCGTATGAATTTTGTGCTCATCTCTTAAACTAATTATAAACCAATGCAAGAATTTCTTTTTTAAATGCCTACTTTAATCCTTCTATAAATGACCCCGCCCCCCTCCCCCCACCAAAAAAAAGAAAAAGAAAAAAGTGTATTGTACACAACCTCTGTGTACTGATCTTAATATAATTGCCTAATTGTCTTATCAGATATCTGGGATAGCAGGGGCTTGTCATGCTGAACATTCCTTAAACTTGGCCTTTAAGTAATGCTTCTCAGTTACATTTCACCAATTTACCAATATACTCTTTTTTTTATCTCATAACCATATTGTTTTTATTAAATCCTATTAATATCTTATGATAAACATATGCTTGAAAACGATAATATATTTTTATATATAATTTATGAAAGCGATCATCGTCACGTTTTTGCATGGCATACAGCTTAGGGAAGCAACAGCTGCGAGATGTTTGGAAGTGTATATAATTGGAACTTTACGAACATACACTGTTCATGGCCAAAAGCTTATGTATTGCCGATATTGTCATTAAAATTTGAAACTTGAATACCAACACACATGACAGTATTTTAGAAAGATAGTTGCCAAATTTAGTGGTTTTTAAACCGTTGTCAGTTTCTTCTTGAACCAATAACAATTTAATTAATTTAATCATACTCTCAGTTTTCTGGTATCTAGCTGTTGAATTTGAAAAATTCTTTAATTTAAAAAATACCATACCTAAATAAATCAATTCAGAGACAACTATCCACTATATTTGTAAAGGGAATGAACCGCTGCATGGGGTGTCCTATTTATTTAGTTTTAGTTATCCTTTCTAAAAAACTTGCTGGTAAATTTATCTTGTGGGTAATACGGTCATAGTATACCGGGAACGTCACATCCTTTCATCTGACACGTCGAAAGAAGGGAAACAAGAAATATGGTAAGATTTTAACTTTAATGTTGAATTTTAATTATTTTTCAGTTTTTTTCTTTAAATCAAACCTTTATTTTAGGTTAAATATACATGGCAATCAATGAGGAGTATTGTCCCCGAGCAATTTAGTGAAAATGTTAAAAATTATGATTTTTTGAATATTGACAATTTTATTTTTTATTAAACTTATTTACATAAATTGTTAGGGATACCTTTTCGCCCTAAAATGGACGTTTTTCTTACTAACTGCAGCAATGCTGTTTTTTAAATGAAATTCCTCAAGGAAAAAGTTTAGCCCTCATCCATATAGGCGATAGTGCCATACTGGAGTGGTGATTATGAATTGCCTACCTAGTCCTCTCCAGAGTTGGGGCTGGAATTATCCATTTTGTTGATGTAAATGTATTAAAGTTGTACAGTACAGTTTCTGAAGCTTTATTATATTTTTAGACAAATGTAAGTTATTGGGAGACAGTTGGTTGAACAATAAGTTAGTTTCGAGCTTTACTAAAACATCAACGTCCTAACGAGGGCATTAACATCTGTGGATTTTTTTAGTAATATGTAGGTTTTTGTGATAAATGATTATGTTCCAATCATTTTTTGGTCTTAAAATTTTTTTTTTATCATTTTATTTTGACAATGGCCTGAATAGGATGGATCTTGACAATGTAACTGGCGCCTGTGCTAATATCATTATGAAAGGATTGAAAGTGTATTATTTTGGGAATGAATTGTTGAATTTCTGTTCCAGCCTGCACCAGCAAGTTCAACCTCAGTAGGTGGGGGCCGCTCCCCATCCGCATCCAAGACTGTCTCCCCACGATCTGGAGGGGGATCCACTGTCAGACAAAGGTAGGTGGACTCGCAATGGTCTGAACAAATGCTTGTGTTTAGGGCAATTGAACCCTCCTAGAAAAACCTTCTACCTTAAAGTTATTTTTCGCCCCCAAAAAATTGATTTTCTGAATTATTGTTGTTGTCCATGAAATCCATTCATGTTCATAACAATTAAATATTAAGTTATTAATCATTTAATAAACAATATAAGGAAATCTCATGGTTAACACTCGAGACTTGCTGTGCTGTTTTGAATAGACTTAAAATACAACAACTTTATCCCTACCCTATCTAAATATTTAAGGCCCAAACTGCATCATCCAATTTACGCCTTTAAGAAACCATGATGAAATGTTAATGTAAAAGAAACAGTAGTTTATAAATCTAATAAGATTATATCATAAAAAGTCAACTGTCTTCTAAACGCTTCAAACAATAACTGAAGCTTGTCATTTAATGGTTGTCTGGTTGGCACAGGGATTCACACATTTGCTTTTCATGAAGGCAATCTTAATCCGTTCATCGCTTTGGCAAATAAAAGTCCCTATGTTGCTTAAGTGGGTTTTCTTAGGATCTCCAGTTTCCATTAAACGCAATAGCGTGCTCTCACATTACCTTATGCCAACAAAAGTGATTAACATAGTGTTTTAATAACTTGTTTCACAATTGTTGTAATAGTGTAACTGTAATATAAAACTGAAACTGAAGGCTACATTTCAAATATTTTTCCAGGAAAGCTCCATCATCCGCTGGGGCAGCACGATCAAAGCCTGGCGGTAGCAGTGCTGGTATGTGGAGGTTCTACACAGAAGACTCCCCAGGCATTAAAGTGTGAGTATGAGTTGAGAAATTATGCTAGCATTTTAACCAGACTTTAAAAAGGGCATGGGGCTGAAGTACTTGGCTTGTGTGCTTACTGAAAAAAGCACACTTTTTACAACATTTGGTGAACTACTGAAGAACTTAAATGTTGTGATTATGGTAGAAAATGTAGGGAAATGTTCTTCATTGTAGTAATTTTACTTTTTTTCTAAATATATAATAGAAAACTATTGGATTATCATCATCATCATTAGATTACCATCATTGCAGAAGGGGGATCCAAAAAAGGGCAGGTTTATTTAACACCATAGATTTTTTAATATAAATTAAAGTAGACTGTGTTGGTTGTCTTGCATGTCTCCTCTTGATTGTTTTGGTTGCTTTGGCATTTGATCATTGTGCCATTTAATATGACCGTAAATAATATTCTGGCAGCTGGTCTTGTTCCTGTTGTTTCAATTGTATAATTGTAAATATAAAACTTAAAAGGAATGCTTATGAATAGCTTTGGCAATGGAAAACTTAAGATAGTGTCTGTAAAATACTCTCAATTGAATACATATTTGCTTAACCAATTTATATCAATTGAGATTTATTTTATATGCAGTTGACAGACAAGTGCTTACATGTTTAAACTCTTTATGCTTTGTGATTAACTGAATTGTAATGGTCTATTTTCAGAGGTCCAGTGCCAGTTCTAGTGATGAGCCTGATCTTCATTGCCTCAGTGTTCATGCTTCATATCTGGGGAAAATACACGAGAACCTAACAACCTGGACATGCCTAGTTCAACCTCCTCATACGCATTATCGTCATTCTCATATTTATTCATGATATCATTGTGTTAAAAAGTGCGGATGTGAATTTTTAGCAGTACAAACTGCTGTATTGTGTTTTTAAAATATTTGTACATGTGTCAGTTTTTATGACGTTTTCAATGACCAAACACGTAATTTGTTCCGTCTCAGGCCTGAAAACATGGTAAAAAGGATGTTGTGCTTTAGAATTAATGAAAGTGGCAATAGGAATATATTTTATTTTATGAAGTTCAATTTCAAAGTTATTTTATTTATTATAAAAATTCATGGTATGGTTTTTATTAAATCCTGCAAGCTTACCTTACCATTTAAGTTCATTTTTGTAAGCTGGACTTGTAGTTAACATTTTTATGACATTCAATGACATTTTGTCATATAATTTAGCTTGCAGGCAAAAAACTTAACACTGTTGATGTGTCCTGCTTTGATAAGATCAGGGATGAAGTTTGTTTGTCATGACAATTCATTGTACTAGTTGACAGTGATGAATGATTTTGACAAGCATTTTTTGCAATATGTAACCATAGTCAATATATTATGAAAAAAACCACAATAAAATATATTAAAATGTATGATTTTGTTGTAAAGTATTTGGTGGTGTTCTAAATTGGTCGTATCATTTTAAAAATTGTGTTTGAGTTTATCAAGGTCTGCCCACACCTGTATTATGGGCTGCATTATGGCTTGTCCTGCTGTGACACAGTCATGCCTTAAAGTGTGTTTTAAATGCATGTTTACTTTTGAGAAATGGAAGACAATAATTATCAGTAGAACTCATGGAGCTGCCCTTGAAGTGTTTTCTGGCTGTCAAGTTGTTTTGATGAATTATAACCCATTGTAGATTGAATAACCAATGTGAATTTGAATTTTTACAATTCCAAGGGTCAGAACTCTTCAGAGTTAATATTGAAGTTGATCAAGGGCCAAGTCATCTCTTTATATTGATTGGACAAGGTATTTGTGTTAAAGGTCACTATGACCCTGATTTTTGACCTGACCACTATCAATATGGGTCATCTGGAGGTTATGACCAACCTTTCTACCAAGTTTGAGGAGTGTAAAACAAAGCATTATCTACTTGTACAAGTTTTTGGTGTTCAAGGTCACTTTGACCATGAAGTTTTGACCTCAAAATCAATGTGGGTCATCTGCTTGTCATGACGAACCTCCCTACCAAGATTGGTGGGCATAGGACAAAGCTTACCGGTATTGAAATTATTATTCGACAAGCTTTTTGTGTTCACCACGACTGTCACCTTTAATAAGCTGACCTCAAAATCTATTTCTGGTCATGACAAACCTCCCTTCCAAGTTTAATGACAAAGCATAGTCTAGTTATCAATCGGACAAGCGTTTTGTGTCCAAGGTAAACCATGATGGTGACCTTTGACAAACTGACCTCATAATCAACAGGGTTCATCTGCTAGTCATGACCAACCCCTCTAACAAGTTTGAGGACAGTAGGACCAAGCAAACTGGAGTTATCAATCACACAAGTTTTTTTGTGTCCAAAATCACCATGACCACAAAATCAATAGGAGTCATCTGCTGATGATGATGAACCTCCCTGCCAAGTTGTACGTCCGAAGGACCAAACATACTCCAGTTATCAGACCCAGGTTTGGTCTACCGACTAATGGGCAGACATGCACAAAGCAATACATCCCCACTTCATCAAATAGGTGGCATAATTATAACAAGAGCCGTCGTAAGACAGCGCGCTCGACTACGCCACTTTGTCTTAGAATACAAAAACGATGAAATAATACCAAGTTTGGTCTCTTCATGTCAAACCTAACTAAAATTATTCGATACATAAGGTGACTTTGATGCTGCCCTCCCACCAGCCCGCCCAAACAATGACGCAAATCATTTAAATAACTTGATTTACCATTATGAAAATGTGGTTAAAAATATACAAATATGCCTTTCAAAGGAAATTGAAAAAAAAATTAAAGGGCCATAATTTGTATTTAGGCTTAAAACAATATGCCTTTCAAAGGAAATTAAAAAAAAAAAAATTCAAGGGCCATAATTTGTATTTAGGCTTAAAACGGAGTTCTGTTTCTTGTTGTAAGATGGCCGTAAATAATTTTGAATTTTATTGAGTGCATTTAATGAACGGTAAGTTTTTTTTAAGAACTTGCCCTTAACTTTTACTTGCCTAAAACTTTAACCTAAGTCAATCAGGGGCCATAACTTGTATTAAGGATATGGAGTTATGTAACCTCATTGGGTGATGGTCCTGAACACTTGTGTGAAGTATTAAGTCAATTGAATGAAGGGTATAGAAGTTATTAAACAATATCCCAACCTGCCCTAAAACTTAAACCTAAGTTCCATAGTCAATCAGGGGCCATAATTTGTATAAAAGATAATATGGAGTTATGTAACCTCATTGTGTGATGGTCCTGAACAACTGTGTGAAGTATTAAGTCAATTGAACAAAGGATATAGAAGTTATTAATAAATATTCCAACTTGCCCTAAAACTTTAACCCAAGTTCCATAGTCAATCAGGGGCCATAATCTGTGTAAAGAATGATATGGAGTTATCTAACCTCATCGTGTGATGGCCCTGAACAACTGCGTGAAGTATTAAGTCAATTGAATGTAGGGTATTGGACTTATACGGTAATTGAAAATTCCAACTTGCGCTTAAACTTGAACCGGACGCCGACGCTGGGGCGAGTAGTATAGCCCACCTATTCTTCGAATAGTCGAGCTAATAAAAGAAATTTTACGATGATTTTCTGATGATAAACATGCATCTGTCTTGACCATTATGCCGTCTTGACGGGCAAGCATTAACACACCCAACTCAACATGATTTAGGATGTACAAAAAGCGCAGTCATAATAGCCCTATAATCAAGGGTTCTAACAATAAATCCTGAAAAATAGCCAGAGTCAATAGAGGGATTCATGCCCAAAGCGGAGTAAAGTGACTTAAGGCCCTTTTGAATTTGTTTCCAAAGACAAATATATTTACTGTCACTTCCTACTGTTATTAATGCAATTTTTTTTTAGCATAAAACATTTATTACAACTGAACAGTAAGTCTCGAGTCTATCTACGAAGCACTTAATCCTGCTTTCAGGATCAATTGCTTAAGGATAATGATCTAAAGCAAGCCAGGGAGTCATAAAATAGAGATACAATGTGTATTCATGGCTTTATTCAGCATTAGAGACTGTACATATAAATTACACAGCTAAAAATAGATAACCATTCATACCAAGTCGCACAAAGTCAAACATAGCACAGTGGTCTCCATTGGTCAACCTTTAAATGTCAAAATACAGGATGACAATGTCACCAATTTATTCAATTAATCCATATTTTTGATAATTTTCTTGAATATTTAATTGGTATATACTGATTCCTTTCAACTCTGTCGTGAAGGCTGTAAGCTTATATGAATCACTCTAAGTCTTGATTCCTTGACAGAAACCAGTACTAGGTAGATTTTGAGGGGCCATGAGAAAGTACCCCTGGTGGGGAATGAACCCATAACCTCTTAAGCGAGAGGCAGACACCAATACCACTAGACCACCCTCACCCCTTATGATTGATAACTAATTGTATAGACTTTAATATTATTAGAAACTTGGGACCCTGGGGGTCTTTTCAATAAAGGGTTTTAGTTGTAACTTTTATCATCTTAAACCTGTATAAGCGTCACATTGATTGTTTTTATTTCTTCAACTTTGTGTTTATTTTAATACTGGCTTAAGTTCAATTTATACAAATATGTTGAAAAATAACAAAAATGTGACACCAAGATAATTTCAAATTACGACAAAAATTGTCAAAAATCTTATTGGATTAGGCTGTCTCATTAAAGAATCTTAGTTGTAACAATACAAGTCCTAGATCTGTAGATACAAATGATTTTTTGATATTTTCAGTGAGTTTTCAACCTCTAGATTATATCATGGAGTTAATATAAGAAGGAACCACAAGATATTGAACAATATAACTTGACAACTGAGTTCTTTCATAAAAACAGGCCCCTGACCCTTAACAGTGTTGTTAAGAAAATACTTTGTGAAAGTTGCCCAACTTTATAAGTCAACCAAGCCCCTAAACAGTGATTTTTTTGGTGCATTTTACTACCTTCTAAAGGCTGTTTCCCCTTGCGCATTAGTGTCCATTTCCCCCCAAAATATATATTTTCCCAATTTGATAAATGCAGACTATGTAAATCAATAAAAAAGCAATGAATTTCTTCAAAAATAAACATAATCTTGCCAAAACTAACTCTTTCACAGCATAATGTATGCATTAAAAGGTTAGCTATTTTGGCCTGATTTTGTATTTTTCCCAGTCAACTTTTTTTCCCAATTTGCAAGGCACAGGCGGTACAAAAGGTTAATACTTAGTCTTAGTTTACTCGTGAAAAGACACTATAGAGGATATTGGTGCTTTTGAACAAAGGACCTAATTTACCATACATTTGAAATGTGTATATAAGGTCCCATACATTTTGGCTAATTGACTTTCAACAGCATTTAAAAATATAAACAAATGACTCTTATTGACCTTGACTTGTGACATCCAGCTAAAATCAACTGAGCATAACCATCCACACTTTGTTCAGTTAGTTATAATCTAATTATTTACAATAATTAATATATGTCTGTACATATAAACTTATAATTTACTACAACTTTTAACAAAAACAATGCAGTATTTACATAAGTCCTCCGCAACACAATATCTATATCATTATCAAACATACAAATATTTTCTTAAATCTGACTTTTTTTGGCTTTTTAAACCAATGCAGCATAAAAATGGCCCCTATATCTTTCTTAAACAAGAGGCCCATGAGGGCCTATGCTTTACTCGTATGACTTTTTCGGTACTTTTTTTTTTAACTCCTGAACCGACATTCAAAGCATGTTTTACAAAGGGAAATAATTGCGACAATAATACAGAGCTCTCTGTACAAAGTTTTCTCCCTTAGAGAATAGTTTTGCGAGGGCTGCAGCATTTAAGGGTCATAATCCAGTCAGGCATGATAGATTTAGCTGGTTTAATAAAGGGCCCGAGCTCTCATGGATATCTTACTACTGTACAAGTTTGAGATTGAAGACTGTTTCTTATTCATAACGAACTGTTTACAGACAGACGCACGGACGACGGACACCATGCCATGGCATAAGTTCTTCAGGCCTTTGACCCGTAGAGCTAAAAATAAGTCTTGCAGAATACTCGTTTAATACAACACTTGGTGTAGACACATGAATGTGAAAAAATAAAGAACAAAAAATGTCAACTTTCTACAACACTTTTAAAATAGTAACATACTTGCATTTATTATGTTCCTTTCCTCTAAATAAAAATGACACAGCATGTGAATAAAGAATTTAGTAAAAACTTTTTTTCAGGCATGTAAAAATACATGCAAAATACATGAAACATTCTGCCTATGTGACAAGGTAACTCCTGTTTAATTCTTCAAAATAATCAAATAAATATTACTTCAGAACTTCTTTCCATATACTAAACTTATTTAAATTATTTTCATATTATACAGGTTGGGTTCCTATAAAATTAAACAACAATATTATGCCAATAAGCACTTTTCGCATGCCATCAGTAAAAGATAGGCTGGTTTTTGAATTGCTAAGAAGGCATGATTTACATATATAAGTATATACTATATTAACAACCATCAGCTGTGGCATTAAAAAGGTTCTAAACAGTCTATATTTCCATTGTGAACAATGTCCATGATATAAACATAGCTAGTCTTTCAGTAAGAACAAGCACAAATTGAGTCTTTGGATGTAGGAAATTGCCATTACAGTAATATGAATATGTTTTCAATAAATATTTGTGGGCCGAATTCTCCGTCTATCCCCGAACAGCCTCCACGCCACCTCTATCCTCAGTGTATCACCGAAGTTCGCAGAATATATTACCATCTCCCCTGGCAAACATTACATGCTGCCAAGGCAACCACAGAACCATCTCCATGGACATCACAGTCATTCTGTCCTCAAAGCTTCATCACTATCACTGTGACCACAGGGAAACTGTCGCCATGGCAATGACGCAGAAACACTGGACAGGTCACGAAGGTATCACCGAATAAGTTACTACAGTAACCTCCAATCTGTCACCAATGTTAACCCAAAACTCGTAGCAAAGGCAAATCCAAGTTGGTCAACACGGTAATACCAAATTGTTGACTAAGGTCATACCAAATCTCATTCGTATGTTGGCAGAATTGTGATAGTAATTGTAAATAATGCCAAGATGACTCCTCCACAGTACACAGATGTGGGGTATGTCACTAGGTGTTGTTGGTTGCCGGGGACACTGATGATACGGGGAGGAATGAGGACACGGATGATACAGGCTTCATGTTCTCTAGCTCGGCAATCTGCTGGGCAAGGAACAGGTTCCTGTGGAATGGAAAGACAGCATATGTCAATGGTGTTAATTTTTTTAAAAATTGCATCAACATATAAACATTTTTTTGTCATTTTATTTGAGAAAGCAGATTCGAAACTAATGCAATATTCTTGAAATATACACGACTGGCATTAATCCAGACATAAGGACACACATATAATCTATCATGTTCATTCATGCTTAATTTAAATGTCAGTTAAAACCCCTCAACTATTTATCAGAAACTCCCAAAATCAACATATTCAGATTGTAAGTTTCGGGTACAAGACTTTAAATGTGTTATGCTTAATAGCAATATGTATGGCTTACTGCATACATTTCAATTTGAGATAATTTTTTAAAGCAGTAAAAATCATATCTACAGCAGACTTCCTATAACACCTTGAGCTCAGGTTCTATTTAACAAAAGAATCTTGTGATTGCGCATGACCATCCCATATTTGTACCAGGCTAAACAGTCTGCGAAGACACTTAAATTATGATAACTTTGTTACATGTTGTACCTGATATCTGATCTAATTCAGAAAACCCTAGGCAACTTCTATTCAGCTTTAGAGCACATTTATTGTGAACTTATTATAAATGTAAACATATGGTTAAATCATTGACATTGGTCCTAGTTTTGATCCTTTTCATTATTATTCCCAAAGCAGCATTCCCTACCTTTGTTCATGGAGTGTGGACTGTATCTCCTCCACTCGGACCAGCGACCGCGCCCTCTTCAGTTCCACAGACACCTGGCTACTTATCAAGCTCCCTATCCGTAGACTCTCATCATGGTACAACCTTGCCTGCAAATATATAGGGGAAATGAACAGGAGTTCCACAGGGGTGTTGGTCAACTTTCTTTTTTTTCCATTGGCTGCTGACCTTTTAGGAATGAGAACATAGCACAATAGTGAAGAAATTTCAATGCTTAAACAATACAGGAATATCTTGTCAAATGTGGGAAATCTGCATGATTTTGAGGAATTTTACTAATGGGAATGGTCAAGAATATATGAAGCATGATGTGTCTTGAAAACTAGCAAAGGGGCAGTGATTATGAACAGTCTCAAGTCTAAGTTCAGACTCGAGACTCAAAATTTCAAATCATCATTTCATTGTAACTTTCCTTCTAGCAAAGCATTGATGGTGAACATTGCTGACTTATATTACTATTTTAGGATTTTACTATTATTAACATTTTACTTTCTAAAAGAAATGGAATAAAGATGGTTTTTCCTAAAGATGTTTTTCTGAGTCTAGACTTGGATTTGAGACTGATCGTAATCATGGCCCCTGGTTACAAACAATTTCAACTGTCTATTACCTGTCTTTCGACAAGTTCGCCCTGCCAGCCCGTCACATGGGCAACAGATTCATTTTTGTAGTATTGCCCGAGACTGGCCATCAGGTTGTGTTCTCGCTGACCGAGACTCTGACCGGTAAACATGTCCGGGTCTACTGGAGCACCCTGGGAACTCGTGTCACTGGGAGTGGGACTAGCACTGCGGAGGATAATGAGAACATGATAAAGAATGTCAAAGTATCCTCTTAATGAAAGTTGACTATTCTTTCAACACTAAACTGAATAATTATACTGATTGATTATTATAGCAGAATTTTAACAAGAGGCCCAAAAGGGCCTATGCTCTACTGGCATGGCTTTTATGGTCATATCAATTCAGAGCATGTATGTATGGGTAAAAGGCAACAGACATATAGTTTATGTTCTGTGTTTGGGTTACCTGAAAACATAGCACATTCAACATCTGAGCCCAGAAAGTATTGTAAGCAGATTAGTTGCATGAACTTTTTTAATATGTGCCAAGTAAAAGACATCTGACAAAAAAAAATGCTTTCAAAACTGTACTCATAGTAAAAATTTCTGTAGTTTTAAAAGTTGAAAAAAGTTGGTCAAAGTCAAGGGCATCCTAGGACAACATTGATTAATTTGAACAAACATTCACAATCAATTGTGCTGAGATGGATGCACGAACACACAAAAAGATTTTCAAACCTTTCCAGATAAAAAATTTATGTTTACCAAACCTGTGAACCCTTGGTGTGGCCAGTAATGACACCAGGTTCATAACTTAAACATTCACAACCAATTTTGTTAAGATGAATGCACAAAATCAACTGCAGAAGCAAAAAGCAAATTGCTTCTCAAAATCCTAGACTTGCAAATTGTCTCCCTTAACTCTAGACTTGAATTTACATGTACATGTAAACTTGGCTAAAAATAGAATTCGCTCATGCAGACCTGGCTAAAAATAGAAAGCATTTCTTTAAAACTTTCATGGCCCATAATCTAGGCATTCATAGGCGGATCTTGCTGGTTTTCGAAAGGAACCGAGCTCTAATATCTAGATACTGTACAAGTTTCATCAAGATACAATCAAAACTGAAGACTGTATCGTGTTCACAAGCAATTGTTTACAGACGCACGAACGCACGACCACACAGATGCACGGATGCACATACTGCGTACACATTACCATCGCATAAGCTTTTCTGGCCTTTGGCCAGTAGAGCTAAAAAACACTGAATCATTTTAAATATATTTATTATGAATCAAAGTATTTCAGAAAAAATATAATTTAATATATGTATCTGACAAACAAAAATTAAAAAATATAATTTAATATATATATATGTATCTGACAAACAAAAATTAGCCGTACTTGATCATCAAATGTTTGAATCCCATAATAATTTAAGTTAAAAGCTAGTTAACCACATACAATACTACTTTCTACTTACCATGGAGACCTATCATTAGTCCCTCCACCCTCCACTCCTCTGTTCTCCCCACCGGATCTGTCATCGCCCACCTGGCTCATATACCCTGTTACCAAGCCTGACTGTTGGCTTGAACCCAGGAATTTCCCGTACACTGTGTTTCCACGATGCACTTGATTCCCCGATTGGGTAATTGGAATAGTTGTTGTCCCCGTTGTCATTGGCGATGCCGCCATCTGGGAGACGGCTACTGTGACAATGGGCTGCGGGCTTGAGCCCAATGAGGTGAGATTGTTCTGTGAGTTAACATACAGGCTCCGACTATTGGCGAGGTGGGAGATGGAGGGGGTGGAGATGGTGGCATGGTTATGTAGAGGGACTATCTGGGGGGAGGAGGCCAGATAGGTGGGGTGAATGGAGGCCCCCTGGGAGTTCTGGCAGTGGAGTAGGGCCTCATCGGGCTGAGGAAGACCCGAGGTGGTTCCGACAGTAAGGGAGTGGGTCAGCGCCTGGATAGGCATACCCTGACTGTTGGACTGATTAGCTGCAAGATAACAAGAAGCAATATTCATAATTGTGGCTATATTCACTCTTGAATTGGTACAAAGATTTGCTCATTAATTAAATGCTTGTAATTTGTAAACTTTAGGCATGTTAAAATGAAGACATTTTTTTTATTTGTTCCTGCTACCACTTTGTAACAATCATTAAGACATCAAATTATAAATGATTATATGAAAGTTAATGCACATTTAAACATAACGTGTAGAAAATTTGATGTTCAAGTACATTTCACCAAAACGTATTGTTTACTGAGGTGATGAGGCAAAGTGACATCAAAACCTTGCCTAACAACATCACATTTTTCAGTGTTTGGATAATTAATAAAAACAAAATTGTTGCAACATAAAGCTTACTATTTTATTATATGAAATGTTTCCATCACAGAGAAAGCAAGTTTAAAAAAAATCATATCAATATGTTGACTTATTTTGTAATTACTAAAAAACAATTGAATTCGTGCAGATGAATTGGAGAGATTATGACTCGCAACCTCTTAAAATGGCTGCCTCCTACTAGAGTTATTAAAATGTCCATAACTCCACCGACTATTATTCCATTTCCAAATTGTTTTCACTAAACTAATGATTCAAGTTATTAAACATTGTCATTTTTCCAAACACTAAAAAACTAAGGTTCCTATCCCCTTTCTTAAGGTCAAGCAAACTTAAGCTCTAATAGATATGAGAGACAAGAGACAACTTACAGACACTGGTCTGAGCTGCAGCTATTTGCCGTGACAACGCTTGTTGCAGTTTCTGTAACGTCTGGAGCGCTGCAATAGAGTTGGCAGAAAATTAATCTCATGTTAAATTCATACCTTGTTCAAACGCTATTAAATTCATACCTTGGTTAAACACTATTAAATTCATACCTTGGTTAAACCCTATTAAATTCATACCTTGGTTAAACCCTATTAAATTCATACCTTGGTTAAACCCTATTAAATTCATACCTTGGTTACACCCTATTAAATTCATACCTTGGTTAAACACTATTATATTCATACCTTGGTTACACCCTATTAAATTCATACCTTGGTTACACCCTATTAAATTCATACCTTGGTTAATCCCTATTAAATTCATACCTTGGTTAAACCCTATTAAATTCATACCTTGGTTACACCCTATTAAATTCATACCTTGGTTACACCCTATTAAATTCATACCTTGGTTAAACCCTATTAAATTCATACCTTGGTTACACCCTATTAAATTCATACCTTGGTTAAACCCTATTAAATTCATACCTTGGTTACACCCTATTATATTCATACCTTGGTTAAACCCTATTATATTCATACCTTGGTTACACCCTATTAAATTCATACCTTGGTTAAACACTATTATATTCATACCTTGGTTACACCCTATTAAAATCATACCTTGGTTACACCCTATTAAATTCATACCTTGGTTAAACCCTATTAAATTCATACCTTGGTTAAACCCTATTAAATTCATACCTTGGTTACACCCTATTAAATTCATACCTTGGTAACACCCTATTAAATTCATACCACGGTTACACCCAATTAAATTCATACCTTGGTTACACCCTATTAAATTCATACCACGGTTTTTATACCCCGGTTAAACCCTATTAAATTCATACCTTGGTTACACCCTATTAAATTCATACCACGGTTACACCCAATTAAATTCATACCTTGGTTAAACCCTATTAAATTCATACCTTGGTTAAACCCTATTAAATTCATACCTTGGTTACACCCTATTAAATTCATACCTTGGTTAAACCCTATTAAATTCATACCTTGGTTACACCCTATTATATTCATACCTTGGTTACACCCTATTAAATTCATACCTTGGTTAAACCCTATTAAATTCATACCTTGGTTACACCCTATTAAATTCATACCTTGGTTAAACCCTATTAAATTCATACCACGGTTAAACCCTATTAAATTCATACCTTGGTTAAACCCTATTAAATTCATACCTTGGTTAAACCCTATTAAATTCATACCATGGTTAAACCCTATTAAATTCATACCACGGTTAAACCCTATTAAATTCATACCTTGGTTAAACCCTATTAAATTCATACCTTGGTTAAACCCTATTAAATTCATACCTTGGTTAAACCCTATTAAATTCATACCTTGGTTAAACCCTATTAAATTCATACCTTGGTTACACCCAATTAAATTCATACCTTGGTTAAACCCTATTAAATTCATACCTTGGTTAAACCCTATTAAATTCATACCTTGGTTAAACCCTATTAAATTCATACCATGGTTAAACCCTATTAAATTCATACCACGGTTAAACCCTATTAAATTCATACCTTGGTTAAACCCTATTAAATTCATACCACGGTTAAACCCTATTAAATTCATACCTTGGTTAAACCCTATTAAATTCATACCTTGGTTAAACCCTATTAAATTCATACCATGGTTAAACCCTATTAAATTCATACCTTGGTTACACCCTATTAAATTCATACCTTGGTTACACCCTATTAAATTCATACCTTGGTTACACCCTATTAAATTCATACCACGGTTACACCCAATTAAATTCATACCTCGGTTAAACCCTATTAAATTCATACCTTGGTTAAACCCTATTAAATTCATACCTTGGTTAAACCCTATTATATTCATACCTTGGTTACACCCTATTAAAATCATACCTTGGTTACACCCTATTAAATTCATACCTTGGTTAAACCCTATTAAATTCATACCTTGGTTAAACCCTATTAAATTCATACCTTGGTTACACCCTATTAAATTCATACCTTGGTTACACCCTATTAAATTCATACCACGGTTACACCCAATTAAATTCATACCTTGGTTACACCCTATTAAATTCATACCACGGTTTTTATACCCCGGTTAAACCCTATTAAATTCATACCTTGGTTACACCCTATTAAATTCATACCACGGTTACACCCAATTAAATTCATACCTTGGTTAAACCCTATTAAATTCATACCTTGGTTAAACCCTATTAAATTCATACCTTGGTTACACTCTATTAAATTCATACCTTGGTTAAACCCTATTAAATTCATACCTTGGTTAAACCCTATTAAATTCATACCTTGGTTACACCCTATTATATTCATACCTTGGTTACACCCTATTAAATTCATACCTTGGTTAAACCCTATTAAATTCATACCTTGGTTACACCCTATTAAATTCATACCTTGGTTAAACCCTATTAAATTCATACCTTGGTTACACCCTATTAAATTCATACCTTGGTTACACCCTATTAAATTCATACCTTGGTTAAACCCTATTAAATTCATACCTTGGTTAAACCCTATTAAATTCATACCTTGGTTACACCCAATTAAATTCATACCTTGGTTAAACCCTATTAAATTCATACCTTGGTTAAACCCTATTAAATTCATACCTTGGTTAAACCCTATTAAATTCATACCACGGTTAAACCCTATTAAATTCATACCTTGGTTAAACCCTATTAAATTCATACCACGGTTAAACCCTATTAAATTCATACCTTGGTTAAACCCTATTAAATTCATACCTTGGTTAAACCCTATTAAATTCATACCACGGTTAAACCCTATTAAATTCATACCTTGGTTAAACCCTATTAAATTCATACCTTGGTTAAACCCTATTAAATTCATACCTTGGTTAAACCCTATTAAATTCATACCTTGGTTAAACCCTATTAAATTCATACCTTGGTTACACCCTATTAAATTCATACCTTGGTTACACCCTATTAAATTCATACCACGGTTACACCCAATTAAATTCATACCTCGGTTAAACCCTATTAAATTCATACCTCGGTTAAACCCTATTAAATTCATACCTTGGTTAAACCCTATTAAATTCATACCTTGGTTAAACCCTATTAAATTCATACCTTGGTTAAACCCTATTAAATTCATACCTTGGTTAAACCCTATTAAATTCATACCTTGGTTAAACCCTATTAAATTCATACCTTGGTTAAACCCTATTAAATTCATACCACGGTTAAACCCTATTAAATTCATACCTTGGTTAAACCCTATTAAATTCATACCTTGGTTAAACCCTATTAAATTCATACCACGGTTACACCCTATTAAATTCATACCTTGGTTAAACCCTATTAAATTCATACCTTGGTTACACCCTATTAAATTCATACCACGGTTACACCCAATTAAATTCATACCTTGGTTAAACCCTATTAAATTCATACCTTGGTTAAACCCTATTAAATTCATACCATGGTTAAACCCTATTAAATTCATACCACGGTTACACCCTATTAAATTCATACCACGGTTAAACCCTATTAAATTCATACCTTGGTTACACCCTATTAAATTCATACCACGGTTACACCCAATTAAATTCATACCTTGGTTACACCCTATTAAATTCATACCTTGGTTAAACCCTATTAAATTCATACCTTGGTTACACCCTATTAAAATCATACCTTGGTTAAACCCTATTAAATTCATACCTTGGTTACACCCTATTAAATTCATACCACGGTTACACCCAATTAAATTCATACCTTGGTTACACCCTATTAAATTCATACCTTGGTTAAACCCTATTAAATTCATACCTTGGTTAAACCCTATTAAATTCATACCTTGGTTAAACCCTATTAAATTCATACCACGTTTAAACCCTATTAAATTCATACCACGGTTAAACCCTATTAAATTCATACCACGGTTAAACCCTATTAAATTCATACCACGGTTAAACCCTAGTTCATCCATACCTTGGTTGAAGCCTATATTCCTACCTTGGTTGATGGGTTCCTGGCTGTTGAGCTCTGAGAGAATGTTGATGCCGAGTAAGTTGATGTTGTTGGGGGTGAGGTGTGGGTGGGGAGTGCTCGCAGACATGTGGCTCGTCGGCGTGCTACCCGGCGAATCCATCTCATCACAGTCTGAAAATACATAATCACAACCTGAAAACAACACTGATTTTAAAGGAATACAGTAGAGGACATAAAGGTCAAGCTAAATACCAAATTCCCTAGGATTTAATTTGGTAGAAGGTCTCTAGTGAAAAAATTTGGTATTCAAATATTGCCTAGAAATAAACAAGAATAATATAAAAGAAAAAATACAAGAATATGACGTTTTTCATTTTTTAAGAATACATTAAAGGGACTGTGTCACAGATTGGCACCAAAAATTATTTTTTTCTGTAATGAATCTCAGGACAATTATCTAATAAAATGTGTAACGCTTTGAAATTATAATTGTAAAAAAAAGTACCAAAATGTAAAAAAAATTGTAGACCAACGTCTTACTCACTGCGCTACAAAGGCATATCCTTAGGCCAAAAAAAAAAATATGTCTGGTTCAGGAAACCCGACCGACCCTATTTTTTACCCGCCGACCCTAAACTTTTTTTTCGAAATCGCGGCCGAAAACCGCTATACTGCGTATTGAAAATTTTCTTTTCTGTAGTTATTGCTCTTTGGGTTAATAGAGCGCGTTTATATCGATCTTTGGGTTAATAGAGCGCACAACAATGGCGGCGCCCATGGCGTGTTCACCAGCCACTTTGATGGCCATAAAACTCCAAATATGTGAACATGGAGCAGAGCGGCAGGTCATGAAAGCTTGAAAACTTATATAAAGTAAAAAGTACCAGCCCCTTTAAGTAAAAGTATCAGAAGATTTTCAGTGAATGTCATTAAATATATATCAGTGAAAAAATTGCCATGTCATTGAATGTACGCATTTTGTACTTTAATAATTGTGTTTGGGAAATATATCAACAGTCAATTAATAATATTAAACTCACAAAGTATTGGATAATACTTTTGTTGCTCTTCTAACCTGGACCCCTAGGTCCTCACTAGCTATACTAAGTGCACTAAGGTTGCCTAGCTAATGCCTTATATGATTTTGTGCAACACCACTCACAATGTGCATTTGTTACAATGACAGAATTCACAAAAGAGATGTATTAAAGTGACTTATCTTTACAAGATATTTTAAACAAAATTGTCGACAGAAATCTTTAAAATATGGAATTTTTATAAAATACTAGGTTGTACATGAATCTCTATTGTGAACTCTTTGTGCAGGTTAGCATTTTACAGAGGGTGACTAAAAGGCATAGGGTACATAAACAGCAAGCATAGAAAAGGAAAATAATGTGAATAAACAAAGATGATACATGGTTAGATAGATTAGATAGATTTATTCGACATAAAAATTGCATATAACATGACAAATACAAATTTAAACATGTATAAACATATATAACATTTATGTCAAGGATAACACAAAAAAGAGTTAAAATAAAACCTTATTTCCATTGTGGTCCTTACAGATAATACAGGGTTGAAATGCTCTGTTATTATGTGGTTAAATGACTGCATTTAAACAAGCACACATCACAATACCACATGCTGGGAGTTACAAAGTGATCTGACTGCTCTGTGCATCGTCTACACATAGACAACATACGTCCAAAAAAAAAAAAAAAAAAAAAAAAAAAAAAAATGGAAAAAATGCCTACCCTCCTAATTTTTTGGGACAACGTTTCCTGAACCAGACATATTTTTTTTTTTGGCCTAATCGGGTGACATAATTAAGCTATACACCTACCTCAGTAATATCACGTGATAACACTGACTAGCCAATCATGCATAAGGAATTAATTCTACCTGGTAGACATACCCAGTAATCTTTTTTAATGAAAAAATACGAAATAACTGCTAAACTTAAATCAATAGTAAACTATGTGGTACTTCAGTTAGTAAGTTTTAATGCATTGTACACATCGATGTCAAGTTTATGTCAGTTTTCAACAATTTTCTTCTTTTTTTCGCTATTTTATCATACGTGAGACAGCCCCCTTTAAACAACACAGTTTTATTGATTTTGATAATAATATTGGTATTATATTCAATTTTAGTATAGATAATCATTAATTTGGCCCCAAATTGGTAAAAAAAATAACACTGAAATATCTTAAGATGTGGTATGAATTATACTGTAACTCTTGAATAAAGATTATTCAAAATTAAATGAATGTTGCCCTTACATTTCATTTTAAAAGTTTGTTTAAAATTTTCTCCCTATTTTGTGTCAAAATTCTGCTGTCCTGGTTATAAAGAATAAAAAATCATCACAATCAAACAAAACATCATGTGCAATATGCTATCACTAGATTCCAGTAATTACTTATGTTAATGTGACTGTCTTTATGACACAATAACATATTAACACTTCATTTCATTCAATCAAAAATCCCTTTTTCTGGAAAAATTCTCCTTTGAAGGGCTTGGCCTCATACCCCTAAAGTTGACCCAGACAAGAACCATAGTTTTTAAAGTTTTGTCAAACACTGTCTACCTAACTTAAATCATTAGACAGATAATACAAATTAAATTAAACTTGACCCAGATTACAAATAGACAATTCACAAACACTATGACCAAGTTTCAGTAAGACTAAGTGTGGCCTCTTGGTTGACGGCTGATGTCAAGGTACGTCAACATTTGGCCTCATCAATAACTTTCGAACAAACAGCTATCACCTATGTACAGTGTGCATCATTAACAGCAGCCTGATCGCCCGTGGCGACGAAAAAATGACCCGGGCTACGAAAAAATCTAAAAAATCTAAAATCTCAGCATATTAAACGTAATTTAACCAATGACAATTAAAAAAAGGCTTGGTGGGGGACCAGAGGGTGAAGCTTCCCAGAAGCTCCTGGATTTTCAGTTTAAAATGGTCTAGAACTCATACGCTGATCAGTTTTCATCAAGCATTTTTGCTATTTACATGGTATAGAATTTCATTTGCTGACAAGTAGTGATGGGCCGATGATCGATTATAATCGAAAATTGATCGGAAAGCTTCAAAATCGGCGATAATCGATTGTAAATTATCATAATCGATTATCGCGGAACATCATACAAATTTATCAAGGGAGGTTACTCAGTATTCATTTACGATTTTTTTTATCTTGCCGACATTTCCGCTCATTTTTCTTTGGGTACAATTCGTAAGAATGGCAGACGACAATGACGATATGCTGTACAATTATCCGGGTGGGAAAGCAAAATCTAAAGTCTGGCTCTTTTTTGCATTTAGAAAAATCAAACCAGGACCTCCAACCAAAGAAAACCTTGACACAAGCAAGGCGTATTGTTGCCTTTGCAAAAAGGCTTACGCAAAATAGGTATACAGTAACTAGATCACAGGTGATGAGCAAGAAGAGATGTAGAATGAACCCATATCTCATTGACCAGACAATATTTCTAAACAAACATTTACTGGTAGATTCATACTGGTGACTTTGAAATTTCTGATGTATACATTTCAGTTTAATGTTTTTTTCTTTTTAACTTAAAAATATAAAAAAAATATGTTTGATGTTTGTTAGTTTCCTGAAAAATGAATACGTAAGTTCTATTGTTTGGTTTATATATTCAATTCAGCTTACATAGACGAAGTGATACCCATTACCTTCAAGTATATCACTAGCAACCACTGCTCTATAATATCCGATTATAGCCGATGTCTAATCGGTTGATGGTCTCCGATTGTAACCGATTATCGATTGTAAAACTCAACCGATTGCCCATCACTACTGACAAGTTTCGTAATGATCAAGCACTTTTACTACTGAACTTTACTGTTGTTGTCTGACACTGACTTCACATTTTTCTTTAAATGCTACATTAGTTTTTTTCATGAACTTATGGTACCATGTTTATGCTACATACACCTGTATCTTCTTTAGGTTCAGATTCCCTAAAATATATGTGTTGTTTCAAATAATTCTGATTTAGCACTATATTACATGCCTGTTGATATATTCAAAATATATATATCCGCGACTTCCTAGGGCTGTAACGATTCATCGGTGCATCGTGAAATCGCGATTCGGTACTCAACGATATACTGTATCGTATCGCATTATAAAAAATCAAGTGTATCGCGTATCGTTACATTCGTTACCTAGACTTAAGATTTGTATGCTTAAAACACTTTGCAAACATCTTTGCACGATCCGGTCAATTTGTTAACTTTCATTTTTAACTGTCGAAACAGCGAAAGCCACTTCAGCCGCATTTTCGCAAACAGCATGTAGAGCTAGCAAAATACGTTACAACTAGTTATCTTACATATCAAAGTACACCGTGTTTATTTTTCAAACTAAAATGAACCAAAAATGAAAATAAAGTTATTAAAAAATTTGCAATTTATTTTTTATTTTTAAATTTGATTTACAAAAGATATGAAAACAACTGGAATCTGCGAGCTAGCTGTATGTGAAAATGCTGCTGAAGTGGCTTTCGTTTTGACAGTTTTCAGTCGTCTGCAAAGTCAAGAATGGCGGAAATACTACCGGTAGTAAAGAGAAACCCTATAGAAATGGCAAAATGTAAGTCCAAAGCTTGGGAGAACTTTGGTTTTGCAAAGTAATACAATAAACTAGTTATTTGTAAATTGTGTCTGGCCAAATTAAGTGCAAGGGTATACATTAACTGCAATCAGGCATGTTAATTTCGTCGCCATTCCGGTCTACTCAAAGGACATTTTGTTGTCTGGAAAAAAGAACTAATGCACCGGTTGGTGCTGGAAAAATATCTAGTTGTGAAATTTAGCAAATGGCATAAACTTCGGACAAATTTTTCCTGGATACCGGATTTTTTTGGCAAGTGATTTTTTTTTGCAATAAAATATTTTGAGTCGGTGGCAAATAAATTGAGTCGGTCGGGTAACCAGAAACAAACCTATTTTTTGTTTAGGCCCAAGGACGCTGCAATATGATTGGTTTGTTTAGTAATGCTCTTGTTTAGTAATGCTCGCGTTCATTGGCTATCAGTAATAACGATGATCACTAAACATATCGGACACCATGGCACAGTATAAAAATTTACTGTATGTAGGATTTGATTGGACTACAGGATCAATCTTACGAAATAGATAACGACGAACCCCCCCCCCCCCCTCAAAATCTCCGATTTACATTGATCTCATAAATGGTCCTAGCGGCCACAAATCCGCGGAAAATTCACATCCCTAAAGTTATCAAAATTTTATTCACATTCGTTAAATATATAATGTTTAAACTAAACAAAAGGATTTAGCTCTGTAGGGTGTAAACAGGTAAGTGCATTTCATGTTGGGATTTACTGGCTTTGGGAAGGGTGGCTCCTCTCAACGTTGAGATTTACTTTTACACCATTCATAGCTAAACTAACCTGCTATATATTTTAGTCCAACTATAAAAACTATTTCACATGGTAGTGAGTTGAAATGTTTATACTGACACCTGGACGTACCCGGTGAAATGTGTTGAACGCGAACTCCTTTGAGTGCGATGTCCTTGTACATGAAAAACGTATCACAGAAATCATTTGAACACATATAATTATTAAATGCAATCAAGTATTTTACTGAACACTCATTCATTCAGATAGTAGCCTATCAAGTAGGAAAAAAGACCTCTATATTCCATGATAACGGCAAAAATATCGCTAGCTTCACCTTCACATTGGCTGTTGTCACCTGCATGCGCACGTATTTGAAAGACGAGATAGCCGCATAAGAAGCTGGAGGAGTTGGCGTTAAGACATGCTAATATTCTTAGACAGAATAATATGTTTTTCATGTAAACTTACAATCAAAACTTAAATGCGAATTGGCATTCTTGATTTCTTATACTCGATTGCAATGTCAGGGTGAGGAATCAAGTGACTTCAAGGGGGTTCTCACTTGGGTCACAACGGGTCAAAACTGATGTGAACAGACAACAAACTGATGTTAAGTTCTAAATAAAAATTTTGACAGAAAAGATATGAAAATATTTCTCAGTCTAAATAAGACTATTTTTTGCTTCTACACAGGGTGCATTATTTTAAATTTGCTTGTATTTAAGATGCAATCCTTGGCCAAAATTTCAACTTGACGGAATTTTGAAGAACGATGCAAGGCGTTCACTGTGAAATTTTCGCCAAGATTGCATCGTTAAATTAAAAACGAAGTACCCCCATCAATAAACTCATCATTGTTTAATTTGAAAACAATTACAACAAGAGCTGTCACAGTATGTGACGAATGCCCCCGAATGTGACATTGACCAACGAACAAGGTCAGTACATGAAAAGTTGATCTTGCCTTTACGTGTCAAATACATATGGCAAGTTATTTTAAATTGCCTCTGAACATAAAAAATACCACCCATACTTGACAACCTATACTGTTATGTCCTTATATTCAGAATTCCCTTGTAAATAAACACTTAGTGTATCTTTCACCTTAGAGGTAGGGACATGGGTCTTGCATGCGACACGTCGTCTTCGTATGTGGAACACATGTAGCAAGTGATTTTAAAATCTGTCCATACAAGGGAAAGTAACAGCCCGGACACGACAACCTATACTCTATGTCCTTATATGCAGCACTCCATTGTGAATAAACACTTAGTGTGACCTTGACCTTTGAGGTAGGGACACGGGTCTTGCATGCGACACGTCGTCTTCGTATGTGGAACACATGTGGCAAGTTATTTTAAAATCTGTCCATACAAGGGAAAGTTACAGCCCGGACACGACAACCTATACTCTATGTCCTTATATGCAGCACTCCAGTGTGAATAAACACTAAGTGTGACCTTGACCTTTGAGGTAGGGACACGGGTTTTGCACGCGACATGTCGTCTTGGCATGTAGAACACATTTGGCAAGTTATTTTAAAATCTGTCCATACAAAGGAAAGTTACAGCCCGGACATGACAACCTATCCTCTATGTTCTTATATGCAGCACTCCATTGTGAATAAACACTTGTTCTTATATGCAGCACTCCATTGCGAATAAACACTAAGTGTGACCTTAACCTTTGAGGTAGGGACCCGGGTCTTGCACGCAACACGTCGTCTTGGTATGTAGAACACATGTGGCAAGTGATTTTAAAATCTGTCCATACAAGAGAAAGTAACAGCCCGGACACGACAACCTATACTCTATGTCCTTATATGCAGCACTCCATTGTGAATAAACACTAAGTGTGACACACTTCGTTCCTTTCTTTTTTATTTTGTTTAATTTATTTGATAATTTTTACTACCGTAATTATTTATAAAAATAATTTATTTCGCGTACCTAATTTTCGGACACCCAAAGGACATCAATCGTAACTTTTACACTTAAATCAAGTTTCACAGATGAAGATTATCTATCTATCTATCTACCTAACCGTATAAACCACTGTGACAAGTTAATTAGTAAATACCCATCCTAAACCATGTACTGCATGTGGAAAGAGAAAGTGTGAAATATTTATTGGAGGATTGAATAAACAACAAGGGCAATCAAGGGATTAAGAAAACAAAGACATGACAATTTTGTAAAACGATCTGCCAATAAACTTTAAAAGTTGTACCACACTTCAGGGTTCGAATTTAGCACTCGCACACTCGCAAAATGCGAGCCAAAATTGAAATATGCGAGTTGAATTTAAAGACACTCGCAAAAATTTGCGAGTTAAAAATTTGCAGAAAATATGCAATCCTCGAAATAGATATGATCATAATCGATGATCAATTCCTGCACAATAGATATAAAACTAATTTTAGAAATGCCTACTTTCGTTTTCCCATAATCACGCAGAAATTGATGACGTAGATTAACGTAATGCGCACAGACAGGTACTTGTTACTATGTGGCAGGTACTCGTTACTATGTATTTTTGTAGACTGATCTTTCGTTTCCATTACCAGGAAGGCCCATCAGGCCCGAAAAGCCGTAAAGGCCTGGTGGAAACCCTGTTGTAAATAAATATGTTTAACCCAAGTTTTTTCTAATACTATTCATGAAGTATTATATCCTTTAATTATAATATATGAAGAAATTCCCAATTTTGCCAGAAACAAGACAAAAACTCATATTAAACAAGAGATATTTGTCAAACATTATGCTCCCCCCTGAGCACCATGTTGTCAGGATTATTTAGACAAATGAATGAAATATGCATGGAACTCAAAAAAGAAGTTTGAGGGCCATGGGTGCAGGCAGTGTCAAGTTATCACACAAACAAGCTTTTTGTGTTCAAGGTCACTGCAGTAAGCAAATCGAAATTAGCCAAAGCCCACAAGCCCTGCACAGGTAAAATGTCTTTCGAGCTTGCTCAAATTCTGAATTTTATATAGCAGGGCTTGTTCAAGAATTTGATGCCAAGCAATAGTATGATAATTTGCGCTTGTTGATCCAAAAGTCTAATTTCGATGACTGTCACTGTGACCTTGACTTTTGACCTGATGACCCCTTACATTAAGAGGTCATCTACAGGTCAGGCCCAACTCCCTAGTCAAGTTTGACAGCCATGGGTGCAGGCATTGTCGAGTTATCACTCAAACAACATTTTCCCATTCAAGGTCACTGTGACATTGACCTTTGACCTAATGAATCCAAAAATGTGTATGGGTCATCTACTGGTCAGGCCCAGCCTTCACATCATGTTTGATGATCATAGGTCCAGGCATTGTTGAGATATCACTGGGAGAAGCTTTGTTAACTTTTTCGTGTTAAAGGTCAATGTGACCTTGACCTTTGACCTGATGAAACCCAAAATCAACAGGGGTCTTCTACTGGTCCGGCCCCTACTTCATGTCAAGTTTGATGACCATAGCCGAGTTCCCAATCACATAAAATATTACGTAAATCACGCAAAACAAATATAAATCACTCATACATTTTTCACCCGGTACGAGATCGCGCGCATCCAAAAATCAGGGGGGCGAATATCAATTTTGTTGGAATTCCACACCGCGTTCTCAAAATAGACATGACAAATACTATCTAGTCCCATCAATTGGCTAAACTGCAGATTCTGCTCGGTGAGCTCATTACAATGTAGACGGGTTATAACTTTTTACGCCTGGCAAAATGAATGATAAGCAGCGAAACATTGTAACCAATCTACACACAAGAATTCTGTCTGCATCCAAAATGTTGATGCAATCGAAACTGACGGCATTTGGTTTAGGAGAAAACAAATCCAAATCATCAAGTAATCCGAACAATCAACCTGTGCAAACTTCAGGCGATGAAACAACATGGGACAAACGTGGATGAAGTCATCCAAAGGGCAGTTCAGAAATGTAATCTATAGACAATAGACTTTGATTGTCAGGGATTGATATAGTTCAATGTTAAGTTGTTACTTCAATACAAAACTAACAATTTGTTATAATGTAACTTTTCAATAAAAAATTAAAGTATTTATCTATTTCATACCCCCTAAAATTGCATTTTACCCCTAATTTTTGTACCCAGCGGGTAAGTTTACCTTTGGAAAAATTGTAAGTGGGAACTCTGCATAGGACCTAAAAAAAATACCTACGGAATTGGCGCCGACCCTATCGTTTTTATAGTGTGTGAAAAAAAAATGAAAAACTAAAAAAAAAAAAAATTGCTTTTCAATATGTAGTTTAAACCTTAAATGCTTATACAGAAGATGACTTTATCACCATTCTCCAATGATGAAAATGATATTCTTATATAAAGCCTAATAATAAAAAATAAAAAAAAAGCTAACCTACCCTACCTATTTTTGAAAAGGATGTAACCCTAACCAAACATTTTCTTTTTTAGGCCTAGGTCCAGGAATTGTAGAGTTTGCCTTCAAGGTCACTGTGACCTTGACCTTTGACCTCCAAAATAAATATGGTGCAGGCATTGTTGGGTTATCACTTGGACAACCTTTTATCATTCAAGGTCAAAGTGAACTTGACTTTTGGCCCGATGAGCCCCAAAATCAATAGGGGTCATCTACTGGTCAGGCCGAACCTTAAAGTAAAGTTTGCTCGGCAAATAACTAAATAACAAAATGCAGAGGTCTCTGTTTATTCCCTGCTTGTTTCCGGAATATGATTGGCCAATCACAGAAAGTTTCAGTTGTACTTCTTTATATTTCAATATGGAAGCACATGATAAAATAAGTCATAATGTTAAAAAGTTTACACCTGGTTGTTAATCATATTGTTCAAGTAACAAAGTTCTGAACAATTGGTCCAATCAGGGTTCGAATTTAGACTCGCATACTCGCAAAATGCGAGCGACATTTGGAAATTGCGAGTGACTTTTATTCAAGCTCGCAAAATTCTGCGAGTGGCTTTTTCTAGACCACAAAATGTTAAACGGAAAGTAGAATAAACATGAACTTAATTCCGATATGTAGTCGAGTGTAAACAGCCTATAAGTGGCATGTTTACACTACCGGTATAAAGAAGACAGTACGGAGTCACGCTCTAGTAGGTTTTCAAAAATAGAACAAATACGGAAAAGGCCGAGTTTTATCTCGAATCTTTCCGGGATGCTCCAAGGCGTGCATAATACAAAGTAAATACGAATGACGTAATTATCACCTAGCTCAATCATTGGCTAAATTTAGCGCTTTTGCGCACTATATATAAACCCCATCATCCTTTAAATACATTTCCGCGCAACTGTCAAAATGAATAGACTTCGTTGATCGATATATTTCATGGTCCAAAGTATCCACGCTACATTTACTGTTGCTTTTTTATTTTAAATTTATTATTTTATTGTTTTTAATACTTATAGACTTCATGAAATCTGTAGAGTGCTTGTCGAATGGGTATTAAATTACCCGATGGCGAGGGTAAATGTACAAAGTGAACAATGTCAAATTATTGGACAGCTTTGTTATCAAAAAGCTGCCAGCATCAGACGAGTCTTTCCATACCCCCCAAATAGAATAAGACATCAACAAGTTCGAGTAGTCGAGTCACTCAAGATTGATACTTTTCAATATTCATAATATGTCTTAGGTGTTAATTTCTACTTTAATTAGACAATATTATAAGGGAATAAAGCAAATAATAAAATTGCAAGTTGATTTGTCATTTTGCGAGTTGCCTCAAAATGTACACACAAAATTTTGCGAGTGCTCCTCAAAGTTAAATTCGAACCCTGCCAATGGTCCAATATGTTGAAAATTAATGCTACATAAATTTTCTACATTCTGGGCCATTCTGATGGCACTTTAGAACACATTTTAAAAAAAAAATTATACAAAAATTGCACCCAATGATCACTTAATAGTTGTATAATTATGTGTATGGTTTAGATAGACTGGGTAGAGTGTTGCCAAAAAATGTTAAATGACCACATTTAATTGTTCGCACCAGAAAATGAAGACTCTTACGAGACTGCCATTACACTACGTACCGCGTAATAACAAAGCAATGTACTGTGAGTGTACACCAATACTGGCCTCTTTTTGCTTTTCCAGTTGAATAGGGCAGGGCTCGACATTAACCACTGCCCGATTGCCCGGGGCAAGTAATTTTTGCAGGCGGACAGTAGTTTTTAGAATCTACCTGCCCGATCGGGCAGTAACAAAAAAAACTTGTCATAGTGGCAACTTTTCTGGTTAAAAATAGTAGTCCGTAATCTCCTTCTTGGAGAGTATTTATCAAACCGAAACTAATGCACTCATTGGTTTTTGACTCGAAAAATCGGGTCAAACGGAGCTCCTCTGACATTTTCATTCGAAACTACGATGGCGAAGACTGCAGAATATTTTCCGATAGAGCTCGAGTAATTCCGTCTAGATCCGTTGGCCAATCGCGTGAGCTGCACCAAATCCATATAGCTAGCATTCCAGTTAATGCCCTCACAATGTACATGAAACGTCAAATGATGTTTTGACAGTCGACGCTGTCAAGTTTTTTTAATGTTTCAAACGAAAAAAGGCTAAGTCATCCGAGAAAAAGATCAGCTATAAAAAGAAACGAAAATGACGCTGGGTCGAGTCTTGGGGAAACAATTTTCCTGGACTCAGACACAGCGAGAATGGTCATTTTGGCTATTTTTCGGACTGCTCCAATTTTCGGATGCTCGGTTTTTGGAACTTTACGATTTCACTTTACATTGCGATAAATTGTAATTTACTTCAAAATAAATGTAAGATTACAAGGCTAAGATAATAAGAGGTTGACTGTTGGTTCTTATAATTCAATTTTATTTCATCCTTAATAATTTGAATGTATGTGCTATTAGTTACAAATTTCATGACAACTGATTTATTTCAAATACAGCAAGCCCTGATGTGCAGGTTGAATCTGGAAATGGGTTCTGATGTGAAGTATAACAACAAAATGAGCCCCCAAAAATTGGGCAAGTAAAAAATCCATTCGGGCAAGTGAAAATGGCTAGGTGGTTGCCCGAAGGGCAACCAAGTATTAGAATAAGCGTCAAGTCCTGTAGGGCATGAAATATTTTTAGTGATACTCATATTTATAATAAATATGACAAACATAAATTTTGAGTGATAACCCCTCATATATACATACTGAATAATGCATTTATGGAAAATATCAATTACTGATAACAAGATTGTAACCGTGTATTTAATAGCTGAAAAAATATTAAATGACTGGTAGGTCCTAAAAGATTTATCGAGATCAACTATCGTCTCATAAGGCAGAAATACTGTGTTTTATACACCTTACTTTCAAATAAAAAATGGTATCCTTCATAAGAACCATTGTTTTCCATATTTATTTGGGAAGATTGTTTTCCAAACTGATAATTTTCCTAGAACTAAAAGAGAATGTTTAAGAAAAATGTGATATTGTTTTTTCCTGAAAGAAGTCATAAATTCTTCCACACAAAAAGCAGTTTACCTGAACGTGTACTACAATTGTCTCTGGCAACATGGGTATGAAGTTTTCTTTATTTCATTTTTCGACTTAATGCTAAGACTAGTTTTTGAAAGATGCCCTGGCAATTTTATACACACTGATTCAGCGAGTTTTTGGGTGAATAAACAGTTTTGATCAGTTTCACAAGGTCATAAGAGGTAAGGACCTTGCAGTACATGTGCATATGTTCTCTTGACAAAATGTGTTCCATTTTTCATTTGAATATCAAACATTCTTAGTAATGGCAGAGTGTTTGCACAATGCTACATCGCTGACACCAAAAATATCAAAACAAAGGTTAGTGAAATGTCCTGAATCAGGGATGTGATTGACCGGGCAGCTGAAGGGCTGAAACATTTTCGGCCATGGGCTTATGGGGCTCTTTGGGTGAAAAGCGCACAGCTGTAGAAGAAAAAATGGCTTTTAGAAGCTCTTTTGAGGGCTCTCCTGACTTTAAATTTGAAGCAAACTGGAATATTAACTTAAACAACTGAAAGCAACCAAATAAATTTTTTCAGGTAAAATAAATAAATAAAATAACGGGTTCTCATTGTATATTCTGATTTGCTGACATTCAATAACTCCGCCTCCTGGCGATGTTTCACTAATTGGCTCTTCCTAATTATCGGATTAGAAGATGGCCGTTTAAGAATACACAGGTCGGCTGCTAATTACACACAATAAGCTGTCATAAATTATGACACGTACAAGGCATATGGGAAGAAAGGGCAGTTCAGCATATTTTAAGCAGTCAATGGTGCACAGCATATGAAAACGTCTGGTCTCATTAAAAGAGGCGTACAAGGCTATTAAAAGGAATTTTCAAAACACCCGCGGTCAAATTCTGGGACATTTATGGCGATTTTCCGGACGTATAATACGTCTACGTCCACTTATTGGCCATTCGATCCGCGGAATTCCGCAAACAAATCACATCCCTGTGAATTTGTTTCATCAAAAAACAAACATGCTCGATATGAAAGCAAATAAGAACAAAATTGTCTACTTACCACTGGTTATAAATCCAATACTGTGTAAAATCCAAGTAAATCCATGTATGATGTGTATATCCACCAAACCCCCGCCCCCTCATACCCCCACCCCCACCCATACATCCAATACCAACTCACCATTTTTAGAAGTCTGTCTTGATCCCCCTGTCCGTGCCCCCTCACTGTCCCGCCTTGGTCGACTAGAAGACTTTGAGTTCGAGTAATCACACACAATGCCTTCGTCTGTCCGTCTCTGCAAGTCTTTGTGCTCGAACTGTTTATTTGCACGATTTTCTGCTTGTAATTTTGACTGACTCTGTTGCAGTTTTTCAAACAAGTACATTTTATCTGGTTTAGGGTTACCATCAACGACAAGGTGTTTGAGGTCACCGAGGTGTTTCTCTCGTTTCTCCAGTCCTCCACTTGAATGCCGACGCTTGTCCTCTGTAATGTATGCGAGAATAACAGGGATGATGCAGAAAATGATTTTTTCTAAACAATGTTAGCTTAAGGACTGACTGCTATTTATTGAGGATTAATTTATTAAAATCATCAGACTTGAGACTGCAATTCCAAGATGCATGCGTGTTAATTACTGTCAGGGCTTTTTTACCAATTTTGGAGAAAACATCGTAGTCCTTTTTGTCGGAGAAAAAAACATGTTTTTTTTAGTTTTGTGGAAAAATATTCAGAGTACATTTTTAAAAAATTTGGGAACAAAGGGATTAAATATCAATGAAGCAGTAAATATATCACTCAGAAACATCATTTAATGAGTTGTGAGATACTCATTATATAAAACTAGAGCTGTCACAGGAGTGACGAATACCCCCAAATGCCGCCTGGACACAGGAATGGCAAACCATTCCTTTGAAAAGAGGCCATATCTCCAAGGTTACTGCACACTGCATGTTCTTTTATCATGCATGTATGGTTTTATTTAAATCTGTTGAGTAATTTAGAAGTCACACTGCTGACAAGAAAAACTAGCCTTTCATGAGTTATCGTCCGGAAACCGTTTTTCTACTTTTAGTAACAGTGACCTTGACCTTGGCCCCACCAGCCCAAATATCGAACTTGACCTGTATCTTCTGATGTTACACCTGTGTACCAAAAATTGTTCAAATCCGTCTAGCCTTTCATGAGTTATCGTCCGGAAACCGTTTTTCTATTTTTAGTAACAGTGACCTTGACCATGGCCCCACCAGCCCCAATATCGAACTTGACCTGTATCTTCTGATGTTACACCTGTGTACCAAAAATTGTTCAAATCCATCTAGCTTTTCATGAGTTATCGTCCGGAAACCATGAAAACCGACAGACCGACTGACAGACAGACCGACCGACAAGCTCACTCCTGTATACCCCCTCAAACTTCGTTTGTGGGGGTATAATAAAATGGGTGAATTTCAGTGCCTATTTTAGGGGAAAAAACAGCGTCTGGCTCTTGGAGAAGTAGCCAAGTATCAGCTACAGTGATGGGTAAAAATGTCAGGCAAAATAAAATTTCATTTTTCTCTTACATAATGGTTAGGAAAGTCTTTCACACACAGAGCATCCATTCAGATGCTAAATGCTTTTAGTTGACAAATGGGTAGAACTAGTATTTAACTTTTGGCCGGGGGTCCAGGGACCCACCTAAGCTCCAGGGTCTAAGAATATAAAAGCCTAGGGTTGCCTTTAAAAATATCTGTTATAGTATATTTTACTCTGTTTGCATATAAAACATAAAAATATGCGGACAATTCTCACCCCTACATGCTGCCAAAAATTTATCACTCAAATAAAGACATTCAATTTTATGAAGTCTTTGACAATAATGATTTGTAAATCAAGAAGTTTTTATTACCTTTGTTGTGTTTGTCATTACTTGATCTTGAGTCAATTGAATGTCGGTCTGGTCGTGTGGCAGCTCTGAAAAAAGGTAAGTGCCTACTAGTTAAATAGGGCAGGGCAGGTTTTATAGCAAAACATGCATCTTTTCATTTTGGCATTTTTTTAAAGTGTAAATGCTTAACGGGACACTCTTATTCAAAATCAATACATACTCTTGAATAACAAACATATATTTTGAGTGATAAACCCTAAACTACTTACTAAATAATGCATTTATGCAAAATATTAATTACTGATAACAATATTGTAACCGTGTATTTAATAGCTGAAAAAGCAAAAATGATTGGTGAATGCTAAAAGATATACTGCAGTGCACATTTCTTTCAAATTAAACTCAGTATCCTTCATAAGCACCATTGTTTTGACATTTATTCATCCTTGGTATATTAAAACAATTGTATTAAATGTGTTAAATCTTACTTGGGAGTAATAGTGCATCTTTAAAGCATTTATTCAACCTAATGGAAGATTAACAAACATTTACTGAACTCATGCACTAGTGTTAAACAGTCTATGTGAATGTCAGAAATCAAGATAACAGAATGAAACACTATTCCAAGTCTAACTTAATAACACCTTATACCTTAAACATGACCTTGGACCTATTGACCCCAAAACCTATATGGGTCGTATTCTGAACATGGCCAATGAGCAAACCAAGTTTCAAGACTATACATAAAAGCATTCAAAAGTTATAGATCGGTGACATAAGTGTGACGCTGATTTCGACAAAGAACAAGGTAATCCCTGCATACTCCATGCCTTGCAGAAAACATAAAAGTGTGCTAGCTTGTTCAAAATCTTCATTGTACATACCAGGGCCACGAGTGCAGCATTTGATTTAAAAATTTTCCATCCAAAATGTTAATTTTGATGTTCGGATAACAGTCTCCCGGTCCCAAATTAATATTCCCTTTGACTTACGTATCACTCCAGTCTCTGGGTTTCTCCCACTGTGAGACCTCTGTCTTGAGGTTGTAGTAATACTTTTTCCCCGAGGAGCTGAGGTGTTCTGACCAGTCCCCACACACTCGAATCGCTGACTTCTGGGCCTGTAAACAGCAAAGGACAAAACTGATTTTTCATGAGACTCATTGTTTTGCTCATTTAGGCCACACCAAATTAATGTTTAGTTCCTCGGATTTTTGCCAAAAAAATTTGGAGCGAACGAGCGAAAAAAAAATAAAAAATTTTTTTTTGTCAGATTTCATAAAAACAGAAGCGAGCTAAGAGCGAAAAATATTTTTCCTTATATTCAATATAAATAAGAAAGATTGTTCAAAATAATTGCCCTTAAACCCAATGCCATCTTGAACTGAACCTCTAATGGACATTGGGAAAATGTCGTAATACATACTATTTATTCATCCCTGTTTAGTACAAACATTATATGGATAAATCTTATTTCTTATATAATTAAAACGTACTTTAATATGACGATCATTCATAATAATAAATAACCCTGCTTATAGTAAAAAGTTTGAAACGACTTATATAAATCTACCTGAATCAGTTTAACATCATATGCAACTGTATTTAGAAATAACTTAGGATTGATTTGGGATTTGTAAAAAATGATCACTTACACAGGCATCATCAAACATCAGACTCCATATAACATAGACTAAATTTTGTTTTTATTATCACAGGAAATGCAATGACATGTGCTTATTAAAACAAAAAGAACAAGGGTATTTTTCAGAGTACTTTTTTTGGTTATTTAGATGTTTTTATGCACCAGCCAATTGTATATGCCCCCCACCCCCTAAGTCTGGAATAGCGGGGACTTTGACTTCCGGTCTCTCAAAACCCAGGTAAAATACCCGACCTGCAGACACACTGCTGGTAAAATCCCTGCCAGATGGCCCTGCAACCCCGAATACCTATGTGAGGCCCATTCCCAATTATTTTCAATATGAAGACAAAACCACATTCACTAGGTATTGCGGGGCCACCTGAAAGGTAAAAACACAGCCCATTGCCTCTGCTGTCCCCGGTATACCCCTGGAACAAGGGCGAGGGGTGGGCGGGGCAGTGGTTACAATTGACAAGTGCATTACAATCCCGGATTATGCTGCAAATAAAAACAAAATATAAGGTGATAAACTTAGGCTTACTTATGTTGAGGTATATCCAGACCATTGTTTATATCGCTATTTGTGAAAAGATATTTGTTCAAAACTGTTGTTTTGTCAGAATTTGATCAAAAATGAGCTTGATACATCAATTTGAACCAAACAATGACTCATGTTCCAGTTAAGTTGACCTGTCCGATTTCCATTCAAAACGAGTCACTAATTACGCAATATAATCGCTACCAGTCTTAGATACACATGCTTTATTGCATAATGATTGCTTTAAATAATGATCTTTTAGTGCATAAGACGATCAACAATGACTTCAAGCATGCTTAAAACATATTTATTTTCAAAAATAAGATTTAATTTCCAAACATCGAGCCACATTGTTTATACCGGAAGCCGCCATTTTGATTGAATTTATTGAACCCATGCTAAACCGATCGATATACAGTATAAAAACACTACGCATCGGTAACTTCACTTTACAAAAACACGAAAACTAGCGTAGAAAAATTATACTTGATTATTTTTAGCCTTTAATAAATTATTACCTGAAAAAATCTGCTTGGCGATCAAAATGCAGGTGCGGGCGCACAAAAAAATTAAAAATATTTTTTTTACATTTTCAAAAAAATAGGAGTGGTAAATCCGTGGAACGAAATATCAATTTGGTGTGGCCTTAATATATATACAAAACTTTCCTGATGCCCATAATTCATTAACATGTGAATAAGAATGATGCATTTCATGAAATATGTTGTGTGCATAAATCTATTCCTTAGACTCCTCAGTCAGAATTTCAGGGCTGATGGTTATATGTAAATTGCAAGTCCTATGGATGCATTCATGAGGATGTGACAAGTTTCATTGCATTTTCCTTTTATAGGGCCTGTCAAACACGACCGATGTACCTCCCCTGGACTAATTCAGAGTGCGCAATAAACATCCTTGAGAGAATCACAAAAAAACGCACAATTAGCCTAAGCAATACGGATGTAGTCTCCCACATAAACATAGATAAGTCTGGTAGCTGAAGTAGTCCATCGGCAGATTTCTTATACAGGGATGTGATTGACCTGGCAGCTGGGGGACTGAAACCATTTCGGCCATGGGTTCTTGGGGCACTTTTGGGGTCAAAAGCACACTGTCGTAGATGAAAAACTGGCTTTTTAGAAGCTCTTTTGAGGGTTCTTCTGACTTTAAATTTGAAGCAAACTGGGACACTAGTATCTTTTTTAATCAGCTATAAAAACATTTTTTTTTGGGGGGGGGGGGGGGGGGGGGGTCCCTAGGGCCCCATTTGATCCATGGAATTCCGCGAATCCGCGGACAAATCACATCCCTGTTATAGCATGTTCAAAAGTTTATTCAACTATGGTACACAATGAGGCCAACAGAGAGCCGCCAATCAATTACAGATGACATTAAAGTAAAACTGCTGTTGCTTGCTCCAACATAACTTTTCAGGCATGTTCAGAAATTGATAGTATCGCCTGCCATTGCTCATCTTTTTCACCGATGTTCTGACGATGTACTACCATTCTTAGAGATACGATACTGTTGAACCGTCATACTATTACTGATAAAAAATGCCAAAATTTGTGCGAGCCAAATCAGCTTGGTGTGACATGCCCTTATCAAAGTCACAGAGCAACATGATTGCCAGGAAATGAATGATCTTGCTGCTACAAACCTCGTTCTTGTTGTCCTTGACGTTGCTTGATCCCCTGTTCTTGTCCTGGTTGCCATGGTGAGTAGAGCTGCTATGGTTACTGCCACTTCCATTACCAGTGTGGTTAGTTCTGCGGCTAGGTGAGCCATCAGTACCTGAAACAGGGAAGGCAGGTTATACTCTGATCATCAAGAGGATCATTTCATAGTCATTGAAATGAAGACTCGAATTAACAAGCCTAGTTGCTTGGGATTTTTTTTTTTTCAAGATGTCCTGTTCTGACATAAAATTCGAGTTGAGCAAGCTCCAAAATAATTTTTCCAGTGCAAGGCTAGTTTTAATTTCGACCAATGACTTAAATCAAAATGACACCAAAGGGTGCCGAATGTCACAGTATTCGAAGTTATCCATTGGATTATGCATATAAGATGTGCGAATACATACTAATAAATAATAATCCCTTTATTGACAATCTTAATGTTACAACAAGCCTCATGACAATAAATTAGTTTTAAAGAGACATACTTCAAAAATGCATTCCAATTATGAACAGCAGTCTCGATTTTAATTGAAACTGTCAAGTTATTCCCAACAATGATAACACTAGCAATGTGTTCAGCCTCCAAAACCAGCTTAAGCACTAGATTAAGCTGTATTCCGTCTTAAAAAATACCTATGATACCTTGAATGGTCCTGAAGACCAAGACAACAATGCTGATGAAGTATTTTTAATGCATTATCAAGTTTAACTCATACGACTTTAACAATCAAAATCAAAAGAAAACATACAATTTGTGTACAGATAAAACATTATTGGTGATAATTTGGCACTTTTTTAATTGGGGATTATGTGGCCACGAAGCAAATGATTAAAAAAAAAACTTTTGTAAAGACTATTATTTTTTTATCTGTACAGAAATCATACACTTTCTGCCTTGTTTTGATCCTTAAATCAATGCTTGCAAAGGCACAATTCTAAAGCATGTCCTACACAAATCACACTTTTTTATTTGATCATTTAAATCATTGCTTGAAGGCTCAATTCTTAAGAAAGTCCAAAACTAATCACACTTTGCTTGATTTGATCATCAAATCAATGCTTGTCAAGGCACAATTCTAAAGAATGTCCTTCACCAGTGCTCCAGCCAGGACTTGAAAAGGGCAGAATGGAGTTTTGAAAAGGGCAAGCTACATGAGTCGTATAGGGGCGATAGGGGGTGGTTGTGAGAGGGGTGCAGCCCTGTCACAAGGGGGGTTTTGGGGGGTCCACCATATAATTTGTTTTGTTTTCATACTCAATTTAAATCATTTTCCATGATTTTCAGACTCTAACAAAATGGGTTGTTTTTCTCTCAAAATTTAGAAGGGTGTGTTTGAATATCAAAATTAAAATTTGTCTTTTTGTTTGTGTTAGTATGATTGTACTTTTCTGAAGTCTTCTTTCGTGCGATGTCACATACTTCTCCTAAATATCATGTAAAATGAAGAAAAAAACAAAGACAGTTAAACATTTGAAGCAATCAAATAAATAAATGCACAAAAAATGTAGGGGACGAATCTTAGTTTGGTACGATCGGGATTGGGTACGAATGTTATATTCAGCCTGGCTGTTATTTAATTGTCTTTTGTAAAATAATGTTTAATATGCTGATGTTTTAGAATAAAATAACAATAAAAATCACTGCCCTTGCTTAAAAAAATAACTTACAAAACATAGAACATTGATAAAATAACTCGGAAAATCGTTCAGACAAAATAGCGGTTTCGGCGAATTTTGACATGATCGTAGACATGATAGGTAAACGCTGCATAAGGAATCAACATATTTTTATGGGTGACAAAGACATTTTCATCATGAATATTTAACAAATAAACTTTCAAAACATTTACTGAAAAGTGATGTATTTGCAGGGGTCGACACTAACCATTTTTCCATGGGATCTAGAAGGGACACCAACATTTGAAATCAGGTGTCCCTTCATGAAATTAGGAGTCCCTTCCATTTTTTTCATTACTTAACCTATTTTAATAATAAATCTAGCAGGCACATTCAGTGTCTTTTAAACACCATATTATACATGTTTTCAACAGCATGTAATGACAAGTTAATAGTACAGTGTCAGACATATGAACCTCTGGCGATGGCAAGAGGAAGATATGGGTCTCCTAGTCAGTAGATTGGGTTCAAAAGCGGTAGAATGTCTAAGTCCCTTTTGTTTTCAGTCAAAAGCAAAGATGGATACAGTGTAAACAAAAACTTGATGGTTGGTACTATTTTTAGATTTTCGTAAAATACGCATTAAATAAGTCATGGTTCAAGGTCTTGTCATATGTCAGTGCTTTTGATTAAGAAACAGTTGGACTATTACATCTGGCTTGTGAAAACTCAAGTTTATATTAAGTAGAGCTGCTGATCAATCAATCAGACTGCCCAACAGGTGTAGTACATACTGGAAGAGCAGACGACCGAAAAATTGTGCATGTTAATTTTTGCGCCAAAATGTCGTAAAATTTTATACATTGATTGCATTAATAAAACTTTGGGAATTTTATTTCTATGTTGTTTCGATCAAAGCATAAAGCAAAAAATGTTGAATAGGAGGATTCCGGTATTTGTGCCGTAAATGTTAGTGTAACAACTCGAAGGTCGCATCATTAAGTCATCAAGGTTAGTAGTGTTGGCATGTTTTTTGGGCGGTTCTGATACATAAGCAAACTAATTCAACATAATTATTGTACCGATAATAACAGTCTGTCACCTCTGACCTTGTTGATAATGTAAACAACAAAACGGAAGTGTTAACCCGCATGCGCACTGTGAAATGACCTGTTTATTTATAGATTCATGACGTAACAAAATGTCAGCCACACTTTCGCTTTAGTGTGTGCAATGTAGTAATAATAATATCATTTTTGCATGCACTTTTAAGAAATTTAGGGCGACCTAAATTTATGTAATAAATAAAAGAAACACTATTTATTTATTGATGTTTAGCTTTTCACAAATTACACTTTGTAATGTTTTGATCATCAAATCAATGCTTGTGTCAAGGAATAATTCTAACGCATGTCCTACCTCTATCATATTTTTCCTTAGTCCTTTCAATGTAGGAAGACTTGTTGCTGTATCTGGGACTATTGCGTGATGCAGGGCTGTTTCTGCTAGGTGAGCGGTCATACCGGTCACTGTGGTTCCCATAGGTCGCCTTTGATGGGTACTGACTGCTCTGGTAACATAGACAAAGACAAAGTTTAAAGACACAATAATTGTTTTTCTTTGTCAAATAATTAAGATCTTGTCCAGCCTAAATAGGAAATACAATTATCAAACAACATTAGAATACTGTATACTGAACATTTAACTCACAAAGCCTAACACTACAGAAAATTCTGCCATGCTCGTTCAATATGTGTACAGTTATTAAGAACTGATGGGTACAACAAACACCGATTTAAAGTACCTTAAATGTCTGTGACAAAAAGCAAAGACAGCTTACTTGGTGACTAGTTGCAAATCAGTTGTACAAGCAGTTGCCAGGTATACTAAAATTGTCCAATTAAGGAATATTTTTCACAGATGCCTGGCAACTGTCGATAACAGTGCAGCGATTGACAGGCAATATCAACTAGTTTTATATTATTTGTTGATGTTTGTGTAGGGCCCAACAATCGTCAACCTCATGTCCAAACAGGCTTGAAAATGAGCCGTCTACATAAAATTTGTGTATACCACTTTAACAAGCTGAGCCTCTAGACATGGATTTCTTTTAATATTCCTACAAAGCTCAAGATGTTGTAGCCAATTAATCAACAGGGTTTAGATAGTGACAACAGAATACAGACCACAACTCTGGATATATATACCCTCTTTAAAAGGCTACATGTCACTAAATTTCCACTTTGGCTTTAGCTGCTGGAATAGACCAGTCAGTCGCCAGTTGTCATTCAAACAATCAGTTGACCAGTTGACCAATAACTAGATTATATTGTATCAATAAATAAAAGCACATGGTTGCTTTTCCCAATGGATTAACTGAAGATCCTTGCCAAGTGATCTCGACAAGTTGCATAATTGCTTTGGCGAATGGTCCATTGATGTTTCAACAGATGAAAATCACCGAAAACTAATAACCTTGAACAGTTCAACAACTCCATTTGACAACCTCTTACATGTCACATCCAACATGTGACCAATGGTTATTTCAAGTGGTGGCGGTTGAAGTACTTAGAATGATGTTAAAGCAGGTGTTTAAAGTAACAATATCTGGCCTGTTTCAATCTTCTCGGAAAGGTATATTTGTTGAACCACTGAAACTATGTTGATTCTAATTTTCAAAGAAAATGCATACACTTTCTTCATAAAGCAATAAGTTTGATGAAGCTTAAATGATCAGATCAAGATTGATATCTTGTTCGTTCACGGGCAAGGGAAACTTTTAGCCATATTGCAGCCATATGAATTACTTCAAGGGCTTGTAAGTGAACAAATGTTATAAAATGATATCTGACTATACAATCCGTTAGTTTATAACAGTAAATACAGCTTTACGGCACTCAATCATCAAAATATTAATGTGAACCCGTTGTCCCGATACTCCGCAACCCGACAGTGTGTATACCTGGTATGACTGGGCATCTCTCTTGTCTGCATACCTGTAATGACACAAATTAATTCTACACATAATTTCTCCGAAAGATCAATAGAGCTAATGGAGTGTAAATAGCATGGCAAGTCATACCAATATTTTCAGTTTTGACAACGAAAATGGCGGCTTATTGCTTCAATAATATTGGGACTTTTTGCACGATATCTTACCCATCATCAATTCTTGGGAGTTTCCTTGCATGCATTACCATTAATGCATCAAAGTGTGAGTAACGGAACGCAAAAAATGCGCAAATGGATGGGGCAATGGACTACAATTTCGGGTTTTGCTACTGGATCAATTTTAGTTCTGTCGACGCCATTTTACATCCGGGCAACGTACGCGTTCGGAAACGTTCGTATGTCTCCCGTCAATATTTTTTCTCTCCAAAAGATAAAATCAGGACTTAAAATACTTGTTATCCTTGAGAAATATTAATTGAACTTTAAATTTGGACTCAGTTCTACTTTTGTTATTGTTTAAAAAAATAATTATAAAAATTAAGGTCAGCCTCTGTGCTAAAAATAGAAGTACTAAGATGAAGTATGTACGCAAACAATGCAATTATTCGTGTATTTGTCGGATTTCCGTTATCGATATTTGGTGAAAACCAGTTTCATAAAACTGTTAAATCGCACACGGATAGCGATACGTGCTAAGATAAATATTAAATTTACGTGGGACAAATAACAAATCGTAATCCCAGATTTTACCAAGTAAGTGTTGAGAAAGCTTAACGTAATTTTAGACAGCCTGTCAAAGGTTTTATTTAAAAAACATTGGAAACTAGAACGACAAAATATGTACATTTTCTGTATCTGTATCTGTTCAGTTACGTAGAAGGACCACTTTTGGCATATTTCTACGGGGGGAGGGGTTCTAGTAGCGCTGTGGGAGAGCTTTCGACTGTAGATGCGCACACAACACTGTCTTCCAGGTGGTTCCAATTTACAAGTGTTTCCACAAAAAATGAATGTTTATACTGTTCAGTGTGAGCAAATGGAATGTTATATGAACGTGTGTTGTTTGAAACACGTCTATCTATTATATTAGAAGTTAAATAATCCGTGTATGCCTTTACTTTTATGCAGCGCTTATTTGATTGTTTAGTTAGGTAAAGATCAGGGTCTACTGCCGGCACCATACCCCCTGCTATCTTGTAGAGCATCACCAGTCTGTTGGATACACGGCGGTCCTTTAGGGGGCTAAGTTCCAGTGTGTTAAGCATTTCTGTCACACAGCCTTCTTCCTTGGTCTTGTAGTTGTTTAGGATGAAGCGTGCTCCTAGGCGTTGATTTTTTTCTAGTTTATCTATATTTTTCTTCAAGTACGGGTCCCATATAATTGAGCCATATTCTAATTGAGATCTTACGAGTGCAATAAAGGCAATTTTCCGGCATTCTAGTGGACAATGTTTCAAGTTACGGCGAAGGAATCCAAGTGTAGAGTTTGCCTTTTTGCAGATGATTGCTTTGTGGATAGACCATGTTAAGTCATTTGAAATAAGTAATCCAAGGTAATGGTTAGAGTCCACGAGAGTATTATCGAGTTCATAAAACTGGGATGATTTACTTTTGACACTTAGAATATAACATTTTTTAGCATTAAATTTCATGCCCCATGTGGAGGCCCACTTTTCTAGTTCCGATAAATCTTTTTGGAGTTTAATATGGTCTGAAGTGTTCTTTATCTGCCGATACAACAAACAATCATCCGCAAAGAGTCGAACCTGTGATTTGACGCTCAAGGGCAGGTCATTTATATGGCAGAGAAACATCAGCGGTCCTAGGACTGTTCCTTGTGGTACTCCTGAGTCTACGTGTATGCTCCTTGAGTTTTCACCTTCCACCACTACATTCATGGACCGGCCTTTCAAGAAAGATGACAACCATGTCAGGAGATGGCCTTTTATCCCGTAATGCGACATCTTCTGCAGTAGGAGATCATGGGGCACAGTATCGAATGCCTTACTAAAATCAAGTATAGCTATGTCCATTTGATGTTTTTTTCAAAGGAGTTCAGGAGGTCATGTAAGATGACCATTTACTGCGTTTCAGTAGAGAATCCAGATCTAAAGCCATTGTTTAGTGATGTTAATACATTATGTTTTTCGAAGTGGTTCAGTAGGTGGCTACAGATAATAAGTTCTAATATTTTGCATGTTACTGATGTTAGGCTCACTGGTCGATAGTTCTCAGCTGTATGTTTGTCGCCCTTCTTGAACACAGGGGTTATGTTTGCTTTTCTCCAGTCCAGGGGAAGCTCACCGCTGTTTAAAGAGTGTTGAAATATCATGCTCAAGCCTGTCGACAGTTCATTTGCACAGTTCTTTAATACTATATTTGGTATGTTGTCTGGTCCTACTGCTTTTGATGTATTATTGGTTATGAAGTTAGTGAGAGTATAAATTGCCCTCTAGGATTGCGTCAAGGATGTAATTTAAGTCCTATTTTATTTAGTCTGTTTATTAATGAATTGTATGACTTTCTACATCAAAATGGAGTACGCGGAATACAGCTTTCACCTGATATTATTGAAATATTCATGATTTTATTTGCTGATGATGTAGCACTTATGTCTGATACTATTGTAGGTCTACAATCGCAACTTAACCTGTTATATGAATATTGTGAAAATTGGAAACTAACTGTTAATGTTAACAAAACAAAGATTGTTGTTTTTAAAAATGGCGGTTGTCTTTCTAGATACGAACATTGGTATTATAACAATGAAAAAATTGAATGTGTAAACGGTTTTAACTATGTTGGGGTCCATTTTACTTCTACTCTGTCACTGAATAAAATGGCCGACAGCATGGCCATTAAAGGCAAACGGGTTCTTGTATCATTATTAAATTCCATGTATGATTTAATGCCTTTACAGAAACATAGTTATTTCATAATTGTTGACGCAAAAGTTGTACCTATATTACTGTACGGGTCCGAAATTTGGGGATTACATAGACATGAAAGTGTCGAAAGAGTGCACAATTATGCATGTAAAAGGTTTCTTTCTGTACCTCTATTTACATGTAATGCTCCAATTTTAGGAGACTGTGGTCGATTCCCGTTGTATATTTTTTCTTGTAAGCGTGTTATATGCTATTGGTTAAAAATTTTAAGTATGCCAAAACATAGATATGTGTCAAAATGTTATGCGATGTTGAAATCTTTGGATACTGTTGGTTATGTGAATTGGGTAACCCACTTAAGAAAACATTTATTTTCAAATGGCTTTGGTTATGTTTGGGAAGCCCAGTGTATTACCAATAAAAATGCTTTATGGCAACATACTTACAACGCCTTAAAGATCAATATGTTCAGTCATGGCGTAGCAGTTGTATAAATAGTGCCAAATTGCAAGCTTATATCGGCTTTAAAACCAATTTTGAGACTGAAGCGTATGTAAATTTTCTTTGTGTTAGGAAATTTCGGAACGTATATGCTCGTTTTCGAGCTTCAGCTCATACGCTAGCAATTGAACGTGGCCGTTATACGAATGTTGAAAGACAGTTAAGGTTTTGTCCTCATTGTAAAGATGTTGTAGAGACAGAATATCATTTTCTTTTGGTGTGTCCTTTATATAATACTATTAGACAAGAATATATAGAAAGAAAATATTATGAGAACCCAAATATAATTAAGTTTAACATATTGATGTCTTGTAATATTGAAAATGTTGTGAAAAAAACTGCTCACTATTTATACTCAGCTTTTGAAAAGAGAAATTCACTTTTCCAGGAATAAACATTACATACTTGTTAAAAGTTTTGACTGTTAGTATATCGTATTGTATATATAAGTTATCAATGTCATTGTATCAAAATGTACTTTTTCTATGTTTTGACAGATACTATTATTCTATCCATGCTCACTAATTTGCACAAGTAGTTTTCATGTATGTATTGTGTGATGTTTGCATGGGCTGGTGGCCTTCTAGCAAATAAACTGTTTGTTTGTTTGTTTGTTTAATATTTTCAAGTTGTTTCTTTACTCCTTTCAATGTAATCAAGAGGTGAGACACGTTGGGGTAGGAGTTTCTATTTAGAAGTTCGGGTGAAGCTGTTACATTGCTTTTAGTGAATACTGATTGGAACTGCTCAATTAAAATTTCTACCTTCCCTTTGGCGTCTGATAACAAGTTACCTTTCTTTTTCAGAGGGGCTACACCAATGTTATCTTGTTTCTTTGACTTAATATAATTCCAGAATGGTTTTGTGTTATGCTTATCCATTCCTTCCTGGATGATCTTATTCACATTGTCCCATTCAGCCATGCGCAACTCGCGCTTGCATTCCTTTTGATACTGTCTAAACCTGCTCCATGAGTACAAGTCTTCTTGGCTTGTTTGTATAATCTGGCCTTGTTTTTTAAGGATCTTTTAATATTTCGGTTAAGCCATGGTAAGTTCTTTTTGATGTAATTTAGATGGTACATGTTTTTCAACACTTGTGCGGATGCCGTTTTTGAAGATAGACCAAAGTTCTTCGATATTTGTTTCACTATGCATTTTTTTCACTTATGCAGTTCGAGATATGATGGCAGTCGTCTCTTATAGTGTCCCAATCCGCCTTGTTGAATTAAAAAAGATCCTAGGCTTCGTATTTGTAACATATGGTTTTATATCAGAGTCAATGACCACCATGTCATAGTCTGATATTCCTGGAACATTTGTTGTTGTTTTAATTAAGGTTGGGTTTGTTGTAAAGGTAAGATCAAGTAGGTTCCCTTGGCGAGTTGGTTCGAGATGGACTTGTGTGAGGTTATTTTTCAGTCATAATATCTACTAGATGTTGTTGGATAGTTTTATCTTGCACATCGCCACAATTCACAGTTAAGGTAGTCCTTTCAATATCAGGCCAATTAAAGTCTCCAGATAAAATAAGTTCCTTTGGTTTACTTCCATTAAGAAGTTCAAGTGATTTTTTCAGGTTATCAAGGTCTTTCATTGATCTTTTTGCCATATAAAAAGTTCCGATGTACAGTGTTTTACCTGATTTCAGGGTTATTTTTACTAATTCAATCTCACAATCTGTAATAAACTCAACACACTCAAGCGATGTAATATTTGAGATGATAGCTACAAAAACTCCGCCCCGCGGGAGCCCCGGTCATTTCTATAAATAGTATATTCTTCAGGGAAGATCTCAGATGATTTAATTGCGTCTGGTGAAGTTTTGCCAGGTTTAATACCATGTAACCACGACTCAGTGCCACATATGATATCAGGTTTGATGTATGAATTTGCAACTTTGAATTCAGCAGTTTTATCTCGGATGCTTCTACAGTTTACATTCATAATTCTGAGATTCTTTTTTGCTGGTATTTCATATGGGTTTGCTTTAGAATACGATCTAATAGATTTCTTCCTAGAAGAGGCATGGGAGAGATTTCTGTAACTGTTTGTGGATCTAGGACTACTTTCTGATATTAAGTAAATATTTATTTATTTCATGGTAAAGCCACTAACATACAAACCAGAGTTTTTACTTCCATGGTAAAACTGAAGTTGTTTTCAGGGTTTATGAACCTTCCATACCTTTTTTCTCTCCCAAGCAAATGGCGTTTATTTCCCCGTAAATGATGTGTGACTGTCTAGGGTTGGGGACCCTCATACAACACTTGCAAAATGAAAAAGCATGGTACGTGTAATTATATGTGTACACTTCTTTTCAAAGCAAAATTTATGTTTAATAACTGTATTCCCGATACTCATATTTTAGATACGAAACCAAAATTTAATATTAAAATATAAATTAGGAAAATAGTACGTCCGAGTCAGTAGCATCTCTCCTATACGGACTTTTAGGTATAGATAACATCATTCGTACCCATCACTGTGAATATTTTCAATCACTTTGTACAATATATGTGGATTTATTTGTGCTATTTAATGGTTCACATTTCGCCGCAAAAGTGAAAACAAAAACGTGCGAGCGGGATGAAAATACACCGTATAATGATTTCGTACTTTGCAGCCCCCACTTTGTGCGTTTTCACCCAGCAACAAGCACATTTCGCCCCGCCACTGGGCGCATTTTCGCCCTTCGCATTGAAAATGTGAAAAGAGTTGCTCGATCATCTGAACAGGAGGAGGACCTAACATAATGTCACTTAAAGAAAATGTATCGCATTAGATTGGTTTTAACAAACATCTACCCATATTGCCATCTGTTTGCAAATATATTGAAACTTTTATTTATTTTTTGTTTGTTTGTTCGCTTATTTATTTATTTATTTATTTATTTATTTATTTATTATTTTTGGGAACACCCAAAAAGAGGTTATACAAAAGGTATGAATAGTTTATCTTTAAACTTGTCAATGAGTAAAGCTTGCACTCTAATGCATAAAAAGTTCAACATTGCTAATTAGATAAATTATTTCAAAATGTGTAAGAGTGAGATCAAATTGACTTCTATTATTCTTACCAAGAAATAAACAAGAGCAAGTTTAAATGTTAACATTAACAAGAATATACATTTTGAATAATCTCTCCTTCGCAAATGGAAGTGAGCCCTGAAAGACAATTTGCTTTCTGATAACTCCCGGTAAAAATGAAAACGTATTTTCAAAATCCGTATATTTTCTAGACCTTATAATATGTTCTGACGTAAGAATAAAATCAGGCTTGGATTACATTTGCCACAAACATTGCACTTCAAACGATTCTCAGCATTATCTAACTGCAGATTGAGACACAGTGGTGATTATTTGCGAAATTACAATTTAAATTTTAAATTAAGACAAAAACGGTGTAACTGTGCAATTCCCACGACTATTCACATCGAAAACAACCTCGGGTGTACCTGGAAGGATTACAATGTCAGACTCTGCAAGTAGATCGCGTAGTAATTTTGATTTAGCAGTTCAATCTCAGGACTTTCTCTTAGGACGGTGCAATAATACACTTCACAGGGAATCGAATTGAACTGATAAGTTATACAAATTAGACGTTTAAAAACTACAATTAATTTATATTATTATTATCATTAGTTTTACGAACTACTTCTACACATGCACCAGTAGTACATCTTGAAGATTGTTTTCGATGAATAGTGGCCGAGGTTTTCCGATTGTGCTATTCACTTCTTCTTCAGTCTATACAGATTTATCTTCAATGGCCTTCTTCATTTGATTATCACTGGCATCTGCCTCTTCTTAAGATCGTATCTCTACTGTAAATGTTCCGGTGGCCACCGTCTCACACTCATCTTGCACTGTAGGATCAAATTCAGATTCAGACGGTCAAATTCATTGTCTTAAAACGAAGTTCCATATTATTCAAAATTCTTATGTGATTGTGCCCGATCTTTTGTCTTCCTACTTCTGTCACAATGGAAATCTGTTTTCCCTGAGGAAAAGTTTCTTAAATTAAAAATAGACGTTTACCATCAATTTAAAAATCCGTAAAGGACAAGTTGTTTTCATTATTTTCATTAGTTTTACGAACTACTTCTACACATGCACCAGTAGTACATATTGAAGGTTGTTTTCGATTAATAGTGGCCGAGGTTTTCCGATTGCGCTACTCACTTCTTCTTCTTCAGTCTATACAGATTCATCTTCAATGACTTCTGTCACAATGGAAATCTGTTTTCCATGAGGAAAAGTTTCTTAAATTAAAAATAGACGTTTCAGTTCAAAAATCCTTAAAGGACAAGTTGTTTTCATGATACCTTTTAATGTTTCTGTCACCGTACCTTGTTATATGGATTCAGTAAAAGAGTCATTGAAGGATGCTGCACCCTGTCCTTTTTGGTAGCACCATCCTGCCCTCATGGAACCCTGTATGTGCATCCTCTTGCCTTCATAAATTAAATGCTTAAGAAAATGAAATATTTTTTTTTTGTTTTGATTGAAGAATAAACATACTTGACAGTTAAAACCTAATGTTTCTTCAATTAAACACAATTCCTAACATTTTTTTATGAAATGCATAGTGTTCAAATTCTTATAACCTCTACAAAATGTGTCAGTAAATATCCATGAACACCCTGTCCCTTTTTCTGCAGCACTCTTTTCTTTTTTAAAACTGCCTAAAACCCTACTTGTCAAATGCTTTTATAGTGAGACTGTGGGTGTAATTAAAGTTTGAATTTTTAGAACAAATTAATACAGATACTAACATTTTAAAGTCGATTTTCACAAAACAAGTAAAACCAACGAAATTCCTATGGAGCATGGAGGAGATCAACACAAGACACCTCGATCTGCACGGATAACCAAACTCACTCAATGCTTTACAAGCTACGTGTATACTATAGTCAGATAGTATACATGTCGCCATATATAAAATACTCGATGACATATGAATCCCTTGTTCCATTTGAAATTCCGGAGACTCACATGAAATGTATATTAGGTACCGAGTGCCGACTTTTACATCTGCAAAATTTACTCGTAGATATTTCCACCCAGTGGGAAAAATGTCAAGGTTGCGCATGCGCATATGTAAAAAATTAAGTAAACCGAAACGTGAAATGACGAATACCAAAACAAAGTAAAAAAGAAGTAATATGCTTTGATGTAAGTATAAAGTAATGTCATATTTTTTCCTGCTTGTGTTGAAAATACATTTATATTTATCTTTTTGCCAATTTTCAACCTTATCGTTTATAATCGGAGCATTTTCAAGCCACCGCATTATGAAATGGGTCAGCCTCTGTAGCAAAACGTGAATGACACTCTGACACTGACAGTCGGTGTAATGTTTGGGTAAATGCAACAAACATGGTTTTCAATGCAAGAACAGTACCACAAAACTTATAATAAAGTTCAGAACATGTCCATGTCTATACATTGGTATTAAGAATCAGCTTTAGAACTTACAATCTTTTGGCATTGACAATTAAAAACATACATGTACATGTACGTATTTAAGAATCAGGTCCTGGATGTCTGATGGTAAATATATGATATACAAGCTTGTAGAACACTGTTTAACTTTAAACAAATTTACTCCTAATGTATCATTCAACAACAATACTTAAAGTATCACTATCCAATGGACTACCTAGGATTACAAAAGAAGTCATACCAACAGGCAACACCTTTCTCCTTAATGTCTAACAGATCCTATTCCTGCCCAAGAACAAACACGATACAATCTTCGAACTGCCAACAACACCCCAACTATTATAGTAAGAACACAACTTTACCAAAACTCTCCTTCCAGTAACTATATGTGAATGGAATAAACTTCCATACAACATCAGAAATCTGCCATCTTTGATATCATTTAAGAAATCTCTTAATCCAAACATGTCCAAAGCCAAACCAATATTCAGCTTTGGATCACGCACTGGACAAATATTACACACCAGATTAAGACTTGGCTGTAGCTCACTTAACTATGACCTCCATCGAAGATCAAAAGTCAATTCCCCTTTGTGTCGTTGCGGATCCGTCAAAACTGCCGAACACTTCTTACTTTATTGTCCACTGCTTGTAGACATTCGACGCCGCTTCTTGAGCCCTATGCCATGTGCACCTTTTTATCAAAATCTCCTCTATGGAAACGAAACTCTTTCATTTGAACAAAGTAATATTTTCATTTGTGCAATCGTACATAACTGCCTCTAGGTGGTTCGGTTAGCAATGAGCAGCAACAAACAATACACGAAGACCAACCCTCCCTGGCGTATCAGGCTGATCACGCCTGCCCCATTATCGGTGTGCGACCAACAATTTTCATTTCTTATCATTTTTAGATAATATTAAAAAGACAAATCTATCAATTACTCATTGTCAACGTAGCATATGCCATGTCTCATCTGTTTCTTATGCACTTTTTCTAAGTAGAGGAGCAGAATTAATATAAAGTTATTTCTTGTTTTCTAATCCTTGAACATATTGTCCGTTAAAACTGTTTCGAAGTGAAAGAGGGAGTTGTACATTAAATTGACTATCAACATAGATGACAAAAGGAACATTTTCAAAATATTTTGCACAGACCAATACTGGTTTTGTCAGACTTCCTCAGTACGTACTGTCAGTGTTACATGATGATATCATTTAATGTAAAATTACATGATAATTCATTAAATCAATTAAACTATACCTATCATTGTCTTCCATACAATATGTTTTTTGCCTAGCAAACACAAAGATTTGCCCTTAAAAAATGCGAGTGAGTGTCTGTTTTTGCGAGTTGAAAATTTAAGCACTCGCAAAAAATTGTGAGTATCAAAAAAAGTTAAAATCAAGCCCTTGCAACAACGCACCACTTCTTATTTCATTATATGGTATGGTTTATGAAAATATATTATGCCATTTCAATAAAGCGCAATCAAATATATATATGTTTGCAAGACTTTTAATTAAAATTGAAAATAAATAATCGTTAAAATCTCTGTTTTAGTTCTTAAAAATAACTGCGCTATATATGACATCAGTAAACAACGTCGCACACGCTTTTTGGTGTAATTGTACAAAAGTGCGTTTTTCAACATCTTTTTTTCCACAAATTGATAAATTTAGATATGCAAGAAAAAATATCAATCCTGTTTTTCCGGTCTGGATCGAAAAATCTGACCCTCGGGCACGCTGCGTGGCCGGTAACTCTTCAAGTCTCGTTACCGGCTACGCACATGCCCTCGGGTCATGTTTTTCTATCTGTACTGGAAACACATGATACATACTTATACTCTTAATGTTTTGAAATTATCAGAAATATTCCACAAATTCATTCATTTTTTTTATTTTTTATCTTGATTCTGTTTTAAGAAAATGTTAGAGAACAAAGGACATGTATGTTGAACAAGAATTTGAGCCAATTTGTACATCTTTTTCAGAACTTTATGATGTGAAAAATGTTTCATTTTGACTAAAACTTGGAAAGAAAATTTTGCCTAGAAATGAGTGTGAATAGTTTAAAAAATTGGCAAAACATTCTTAATGTTGTAATAAATGATACCACACAAACCTGTTAAGTTCAGACCCTTTTTGTATTTTTTTTTATTGTTATTGGAAATAAAAACCATTACACACTTTTTTGGAAAATGCTGATTTTGTGCTACTTTTTTGGCAACATCAATGTCAGAATGTGTAAGAATGCAGTGTGTTTTTTTTTTAACTTTTTTTTTAGCCGAAATTTGGCCCCATTCCTTCCTGAAAAGGAATATATATTTCCTAGGCCCAGGTTAAAAAATCTCCTTTAAAATATATATATAAAAAAAATTGAGGAGCATTGACTGGCAAGTAAACAATACATATATATATAAATATATACACACCTTGTACCCCAAAAAATAAGTTTCTAAAATAAAATGTTTCTTAAGTCTACCCTGCCAGTTTTTAATTAGCATGAAATAGTAACAACAAAATATATTTTTTTTTCATATGGCCTGATGACAAAAGGAAAGAAAACAAAACACTATTTAATATGCACTGAAGAATTTGTGTTTGCATTTTATCAGCTTCATCACTGGGAACAGTTATTCTTGACCTGCATCTTCATCAATTATTGGCTATCGATATGCTTGGAAGGAATCTTTTTATGTCAGGTTCTAATATTGGATTCTTTGGTTTGAATCAGCGGTCGAAAAAAGCACAATATCACACGCCCAGTACTGGTAAAATGGGATACATTCTGGATTTTATATGGCAGGGCTTGTTTTATTTTTGGAGGATAAACACAAATGCAGGAATTTTGACTTGTTTATTTCAATGACTGCTTGAACCTTAATATTTTAATATTTATGCCCCCTTTTGAAAAAAGTGGGGTATATTGTTTTGCACATGTCGGTCGGTCGGTCTGTCTGTCTGTCGGTCGGTCGGTCGGTCGGTCGGTAGGAATACCAAATGGTTTCCGATCAATAACTTGAGAACGCTTTGACCGAGGGACCTCATACTTGGTATGTGTATTGGTCATCACCAGCAGATGAACCCTATTGATTTTGAGGTCAGTGGGTCAAAGGTCAAGGTCAGTGTGACCTTTACATGAAAAACGGTTTCCGATCAATAACTTGAGAACGCTTTGACCCAGGAACCTCATACTTGGTAGGTGTATTGGTCATGACCAGCAGATGAACCCTATTGATTTTGAGGTCAGTGGGTCAAAGGTCAAGGTCAGTGTGACCTTAACATGAAAAACGGTTTCCGATCAATAACTTGAGAACGCTTTGACCCAGGGACCTCATACTAGGTAGGCTTATTGGTCATGACCAGCAGATGAACCCTATTGATTTTGAGGTCAGTGGGTCAAAGGTCAAGGTCAGTGTGACCTTTACATGAAAAACGGTTTCCGATCAATAACTTGAGAACGCTTTGACCCAGGAACCTCATACTTGGTAGGTGTATTGGTCATGACCAGCAGATGAACCCTATTGATTTTGAGGTCAAAGGTCAAGGTCAGTGTGACCTTAACATGAAAAACGGTTTCCGATCAATAACTTGAGAACGCTTTGACCCAGGGACCTCATACTAGGTAGGCTTATTGGTCATGACCAGCAGATGAACCCTATTGATTTTGAGGTCAGTGGGTCAAAGGTCAAGGTCAGTGTGACCTTTACATGAAAAACGGTTTCCGATCAATAACTTGAGAACGCTTTGACCCAGGGACCTCATACTTGGTAGGTGTATTGGTCATGACCAGCAGATGAACCCTATTGATTTTGAGGTCAGTGGGTCAAAGGTCAAGGTCAGTGTGACCTTTACATGAAAAACGGTTTCCGATCAATAACTTGAGAACGCTTTGACCCAGGGACCTCATACTAGGTAGGCTTATTGGTCATGACCAGCAGATGAACCCTATTGATTTTGAGGTCAGTAGGTCAAAGGTCAAGGTCAGTGTGACTGTAAGCTGAAAAAAGGTTTTCTGATTGTCCATATTTTTTTAATGCATGCACAGATGATTGGGATTGATGTATAAATGTTTGTATAGAAATGATTTTCTTTTATGTTACTATTTTAGTTGGGCATTTATTTGCCTTCTTAAGTTATCATAAGTAGATGACCTGCCTCATATGCATCCAATGACAAATCAGCTGTCATTTCAGTCCATGCATATTTCATTCAATTGTCCAAATATTTCTGGCAACTTGGCGCTCAGGGGGCATAATGTTTGACAAACATCTCTTGTTTCTCATGACATTTAAAAGGCTCTTTCCATTTTGGATTGTTCAAGCAAGAGTTTTCTTTTTGGTCATTTGAATTACAGGTGCAAGCTGTTTTCTTGTTGGTCATTTGAATCGGATTGTATGTGCAAGTTGTTTTCTTTTTTGATTTGAATCAGATTGTTTGTGCAAGTTGTTTTCTTTTTGGTCATTATTTGAATTGGATTGTATATGCAAGTTTGTTTTTTTTCCTTTTTGGTCACTTGAATTGGATTGTATGTGCAAGCTGATTTTTTTTCTGTCATTTGAATTTGATTGTTTGTGCAAGCCGATTTTCTTTTCTGTCATTTAAATTGGATTGTATGTGCAAGTTGTTTTCTTTTTGGTCATTTGAACTGGATTGTATGTGCAAGCAGATTTTCTTTTCTGTCATTTAAATTGGATTGTATGTGCAAGTAATTTTCTTTTTAGTCACTTGAATTGGATTGTTTGTGCAAGCTGATTTTCTTAATGGTCATTTGAATTGGATTGTATACAAGCTGATTTTCTTTTCTGTCATTTGAATTGGATTGTATGTGCAAGCCGATTTTCTTAATGGTCACTTGAATTGGATTGTTTGTGTAAGCCGATTTTCTTAATGGTCACTTGAATGTATGTGCAAGCAGATTTTCTTAATGTTCACTTGAATTGGATTGTATGTGCAAGCAGATTTTCTTAATGGTCACTTGAATTGGATTGTATGTGCAAGCAGATTTTCTTTTCTGTCATTTGAATTGGATTGTTTGTGCAAGTTGTTTTTTGGGGGACATTTATATTGGATTGTATGCACAATTCAGGTTTTTTCACCAAACCAGTTCTGACCCTCTTGTTTCTATTGTATTTTGTCTTGTCTTGAGTTGAGACACAAACCCAGGTCTGATAAAAGAAACTTGCCCCATGAGGCCACACCATACTGATGTTTCGTGTGTCCGTTGACCATACTTTTTATGTGCCCATTTTATAAAAAGTATTTGTTTTTTCCAGAGGTACACAGGTGGATGATGGGCATTTTTGCAGCGCCCAGTATATTGTCTGCCTAATAACTTATGAAGCCTTTGTCCAATCAACACCAAATTTGGTTAGAATGTTTATTGGCATAATATCATGGACTAGTTTGATAACCAGCCATATCGCTGTGGACTGTCACTCACGAGTAATAGACCTCTATTTATAGAAATTACATCAAATTGGTCTTGTCCTCTTAATAAGTTTAGGACCTTTCATGTCCATTCACAACCAAGTCTTTTCAGAATGTTTTTTAGCATAATATTTCAGACCAAGTTTGATACCCAGCTATATCACTAGACACTCAAGAGTTATTGCCCTTCCATTACAAAAATACCTGAAATTGGTATTGTCAGTTTGGGTAATTTCCTTTAATCAGTTTCCAGCGAAATTGAGTCAGTATTTTACAGGATTATCATTTTTATCATTGATTAAATAGGAAACGTTGTGTGGCATTTAGACATGTAGCATACTAGATAATTGTCTAGGGCATATTCTTTCCTACAATATAATAGAATTTTACATCCAAAACAGAATTAATTAAACAGAAAAAATAACTTATTTTTCACATATGAAACAGAAAAATGGAACACAAAATTATGATGGTAAATTTTAATCTGTTATGAAACAACATATCAGCATTATATTTACGCTGTTGCAAGATTAAAATCATTATGACACTTTCCTATTTATGGACATATATATTTGAATGTAGTGTATATATATATTCAAAAACTATGAACAATTTTTAAATATCACAGTGCAATGTGCTGTTATTGTCAAAGAAAAAAACACATATCGTTTAACATTTACCATTGTGTACAGGAGGAGACACTGAACTCTCAATGACTTTGAACAGCCAGTTAAGTGGTTCAATAGTCTATAAAAGAACTGAAATAGATAGGCTAGTCCTCACCTATAATCACAGTTTTCTTCTGGAAGAAGGTTTATGATATTTTGCTGTATTTGGTTTTGTTCAAAGTGGTCTGTGTGGTGTTTTATGGTTTGTTTATGACTTGTTTGAAATTCACCTGTTTGAATCAGTAGCTGTTTTCATCCATTTGTTCTTTATTATTAAAATAGTATTATAGGACTTGGGTGGTTGCTTGGCATATATAATGTTATAACCGGTTCGAGTGATTCTATATAAGGATTTGAGAAAAAAATGTTTTTATAAACAAGAATACTTGGAAAAAAATAAGGAATATTATTTAGTTTGTTTCTTGAAAAATGCGCCAATTCTTCTATGCAGTAATTCATTTTATAATGAATAATTCCATTTTTACATTTGGGCAAAAAGGATATGTTTTTGGTAAAATTGGTCAGAAAAGCACTGACCTAACAATCGTGTTTTGACCATCGCCAGTCTACAATTGGTGTTGCTAGTCTACCATTAGTTTGTCAACACAATAGAGCCACAATCTGAGACAAATGCTTCTCAAAATTAGTTAGAGTAACTGTCTTGTTGCAATTTAAATAAATTCTAATTCTAGGTTCCAGAAATCAAGTGCAACACATATAATATATTGCCTGTTGATCTCCTTCCCACATCATGGAAACCGACTGCAGCCATCAACAATTTGGCATACCACATGGAACTAATTCCTGAAGGGGCTAGCTCCATATATTTACAGCTTGCATTGGTTTCACTTTAACAACCAAGGAAATCATAGCTTTAAATTACCTTCACAAGACTGACACAGTGTTAAATGAAACTCTTTGTAGTGTGGAAATATTCTATTCAAAGTCGCTGTTTGGGCAGTAAAAACTGACTGTCTCTTCAATGCAAAGTGGCTTTACGTTGGTGCTTTAAATGACAATTATGTTTTGCAAGCATTTATATAAACTAGTTAATTTGAAAGCATTTATATCAACTAGTATGATTTGAAATCTACTCAACCAGTTTTAGATGTATCAGTTTAAAAGATATTTAAACAAATGATTTCTGTGTGCTTGACTGTTTGACAAGTATGGAATGGTGAACATGTTGGTGTAACTTGTCATGTCATTTTGAATAGGGTGTGAAATGGCTAAATGTCATAATCTGATTGTGAGAAAGTCATGTGTCAGCATAATTTAAGGATAAAAATCATTGGACAATTATTTTTTTTTATTTCTGTTTATGAATATACATATATGTTTTTTTAAAGGTAACATTAAGGTGTACCATAAATTAGTCCGCCCGGTTAGCTCAATCGGTAGAACTGTGAATAGGATAACCCTGGTTCGATTCTCGGGCGGACCAGGGTCACTTCTGTTGTGATTGGTTATGAAATCCTTTCTACGACCATTTGCACTGTACCACTGCCCCTGGCATATACAGAAGTTGTCAGTTCCTTGCAGTGTTGAAGGCACCAAGTACTGGTTAACTGCCTGTTAGTCTGCCCAGGATAGGTGTGCAGTGGTTGAGCTGTCACGCTGGGCCCCTTCAATACGCTCACGCCGGGACCCGGAGTATAAACTACCACCACCACCACCACCATAAATTACTGTGTATAGAATGCTAGCATAGATAGGTCGTACGAAAACAAAACAAGTTTAAAGGAAAAAAAAACCCTTAAAACCTCAAATACCATTGATATGAGGCAATGAAAAAATGTAAGATTGTCTTAGAGTGCCTGTTCAGACATGTTCTGCAAATGTTACACAGGGCTTCCATTAAGAATTTGAATCTGGAAGTATTCCTGTCCATCAAATTTGGAAGTTTTTCACTGAAATGTGGAAGTTTAGGTCTCCTGAATAAGATACCTTTTTCCACTATTTTTCAATTAGTATTAAAAATCAAATAATTTGCAACTTTAACTTGCCAAATCCACATACTTATACTATAATGATTCATCTTTCTTAAAGACTGATTGAAATTGTGACCTTAAAATTAATATTTACACCCGGTTTTGATATTTTGAACTTCCAAGCTTTCAACTTTGGAAGTTTACTTAAAAATTATGGAAGTTTTTGTACTTCCAAGGAATCAATTTTGGAAGTTTTAACCCATTTTTAGGGAGTAATGTACTTCCAAACTTCCTTTAACGGAAGCCCTGGTTACATTTAAGCAACATGCAGCTGCTGATACATGTTTAATTCACAGATTATGATAAAGAAAAAAATCCATATAATTTTTCTGTAAACGATGTTCACTCTGAGTCGACCCCTGTCGTAGGAAGGTCTCTTGGGGGAGCTATGGAATTGTCAGCTAGATTGTTAAGGCAGTATATAATTACTTGTTTGACTTGGGAGGGTAAACCTTGCATTGGCTGGAATATTCCTCCTGCTCATTGTGGTATACTGTCATAATGATGTTAATAAGTATCTATACAGAAAATGCTCCTAAATTGCTGGTTCTGAAAGAGTTAGTGTCCAGTGGTTTTACTCATGTCTTCAGAAGTAATAGTTACAACAACCAGATTTATTGAATTTACACACAAGCACTTATAAATTTCAGCTTCATGGGTAACTGCCTTGTACCATAATGTCAATGACAATATTCAATAACTAGCTTATTGTGCAGGTCTCCAGCAAAGATTTGAAAAGGGCAGGGTGCTAGGTCAGAAAGGGCACTTTTGATGAGCATTGCAGGATAAGCCTTAATGGGGCACTTGCAAGGACCAATGTTCAATTGTAATTGTGTATGTCAGTCATTGCATTAAAATTAGGCCTTTAGATGAACTATCCGGAATTCTTATACTATAGCTTTGCATCAATTTTTTTAAGCCCTGCTACCATAAATGACTGGTTATAAGACACACTTTTTCCATCAGATTACAAGCTATTGACATTTTTTTCTAAGGTCGATTTCAATCCGAAATTGGCCCTTCAGAGAAATTTAAAATTCAGAATTTTAGAGTTTTAGCAAGCCCAGAAGACATTTTACCAATGCAGGGCTTCCAGGCTTGTGTTAATTTCGACCACTGGTTTGTGCTGTATTATATAAACTAATTTCAATTATACCAATAGTTTGTTTTGAATACCTTAGCTGTTATTTTTACTATAGTATCAATTTTATGTATATTTATTATTTTTATATCTGAAAATTGACTCTGTCAAACAAAAGGGCACAGCAGGGCGAGTAAAAAGGCAGCAGGGTGCTGAAAAGGGCAGTGGGGTCCCCCACCCTGCTGTTAGGCCTAGCTTGAGCACTGTCATTATAAGCAAATAGCGATGTACTTTGTCTGCACACCATGCAGTCATCGAAATTAGACTTTTGGATCAACAAGCCCGAATTATTATACTATTGCTTGGCATTAAATTTTTTAACAAGCCCTGCTATATAAAATTCAGAATTTGAGCAAGCCTGAAATACATTTTACCAGTGCAGGGCTTGCGGGCTTGTGCTAATTTTGACCACTGACCATGTATTATACGGTTAAGCTCCGCCTACTTGTAACTGTTCTGATAAGAGTTCTGATGTACAGACAAGAACAAAAGAAATAACATTGATCAAACAGTGCACTAGTGTTAGATGTTTAATAAATTGATAATGAAAGACTTGAGATTATTTACCACACTGAAACCATTTGATGGATTTGTCTGAAAAGTATTGAATAGAGAAAAATTATGCTCTTTAGCATATTTTAACGTTTCAAGTAGGAATAAGTGATCACAAGACTACAAATATCCAGTCAATCTGACTACAGTGTAAATGTGTGATCCTCTTCTAGTAGGTAAAGATTTCAGTTAGATTGCCATGTTATCTGTCACCATGAATTCAATATGGATGTTGTTTTATGTTCACGAAAAATGCCATACTAAGCCTTAGATGGATTGAAAAATAGCGTATTTAGTAGTGTTGGGTATTGGTTCCAGTTTGACTATCGATAATCAGTTCCAATCAAGTACTTGACCAATAATCGACAGCACAATCGGGTTTTGACAATACCTTATTGGTAGTTTTATTCTTGTGTAATAACTTGTAATCCCTAACAATGCTAATGTTACGTGTATGTCTGAAGATATTAAGTGTTGTTGTTGCTTTCAGCCATATTGTTTAACGATAATATTTGAACACTTTGAATGTACAAATTAACTCAAAAGGAGAAAATTGGTGGGAATTAACCGAACGCATATATCACGAGAGAAAAGAAGAAAAAACAACTTGCCAGTTGAATCGATTATGACTAAAAACAATTGATTGTCACCGATTTGAGGCCCAACCAATTATTTTTCGATTATAATCGATCATCTGCTGAACATTTCAAGTATTTAGAATACTAAACTTTTTCTGACCTATTTTGGGCTGAATTTAAATAAGGCCCCTTAAATCCCATAGATAAAACATACACATTATTTCCAAAAGTAAAAATTAATTTCCCAGTTTCTGTCAAAGAAATTTGGTATGGAATAATTGGTGTACCGGTATAAAACCCAAACTCTTATAATGTCCATTTACCTTTATGTCTTTTTTTAAGCAATCTTGTTCATTTCTAGGCAATTTTTTGAGACATTTAAAATGATGCAATTTTCCTAAATAGAAACACCAGGCCTGGCCCCATTACAATAATTTAATGCTGAATGATGTTCTTGAAAGCTTAAATGTACCTGTTGTGAACCGAGACCTTTGTAATCATAGTATTAATCTCAAGGTTTTGTCATCCTGTAATCAATTATTTGTTGTTTATGAACATGATTGAAGTTAATATTACATTTCTAAACCAGAATAAAATTGAGAAAATGTTAAAATTGCTATTTATCTAATATATTTGGGGAAAAACAAAAACTATATGTATACGTCACGAATATGCGGTGAAGAATTCCTTCTTGCCAGGGAAAGAATGCAATATTTTTTTTTATCCTTATCCCCAATCTAATGGCCAGCTATTTTACAGGTTCAATCAAAACACTTAGATTTTACTCATAACTTTAAGTTAGATTTAAGTTGGATACAGCTCTTGGAAGATTATTATCTATTTCCAGGCAAGAAAACCATGGCTGCTTACTTGTTATATAAGCCCACAGGCTGCGCTTGAGCCCATACAGAACACGGCCGACCAGAAGGCCACGCTAGACCCCCCCCTGGACAAGCTTAGAAAGCCCAATTTCCTGGAGGATAGAGAAAACACACCCATTACCCTAACACCCCACAACCTAAAGCTTTTACCCTACAAAAAAAACAATAGTGAACTTGGCTTGAAGTTCAATAAGAAAAAAATTGAGAGAAGTTGTCTGCGCAGTTACACTTTCACATATCTGAGCCCTTTCTTAACCAGTGTGAAGTCCCCACTCCCGAAGTAAAACAACAGAACGTGTGATCAAGCCAGTTGCTGATCCCTGAAGAATATAACTGAAGCTTAAAACACAGGTATATATATATCTCTATTGAATCTTTTTAGACAGATCAACATTACTGAAATATGAATTCAATTTGATATATATATATATATAGAAAGCTCCATTGGTAACATAGTGTCATTGAATATTAACACCAGATTGTTCTGTGATCTGATTGGTCAGGATTAGAGAAATTTATTTATCTACGGTTACCTATTGTTTTTTTGTTACTATATATATGTTTTAATTGAGGATGTGAATGATTTAGGCCAAGATAACATAATCATAAGTTTCTCGAGCACATTTCAAGAACAGGACTGTTGCAGTTTTTAAAAAAAAAAATAAAAAAAATATATAAATAAATTTGTTTTATATAATACAATCCTGTTTTAATAATACAATAGGGATTAGTTTTATTTCAAAATAATTTCTTCAAACAAATAAATCCCCCAAATTTATACTTTTTAGGCTGAATATTGTTTTTACAAGAATGAAGCAGGGACAGAAACTGAATACAGGGATGACCTAGAAACAAAGATATTGTTTTCTGGGGCCTAAGAAAAGTTTTAAATTTGTTATGTCTGGTTAAAAATTAAATTATGTTTTTTTTTGTCATTTGAAGTGTTTTGTTTGAGGATGTGATAAAGTATAATAGGCTGATACAGGATCCATCATCTGTGGTCTCATGATAAAATGGGGAACTCCTTAATGATTTAGAGTAGAAATGAGGGTTAAATGTTAGCTCAAGTGTAGCGATATCTGAGGTCAAAGATTTCACTTGTCTCCTTCATGGTAGACACTGCACACACGTGTTTCACAGCCTGTAAAACTGTGAGTCAAATCTTTTACTGAATGGAAGTTATTGGTACCAATGTTATTATATATAGTGATTATTGAAAGATTTTAAAAGATTTTTGAAAGTTTAAAACTGGACTTGATACCAACTGGTTGATTATTTCCTGAAGAAGGTAGGAAAGTTATCTACTTAAATTCAAGTATTAATTTTCCTTTGAGGCACAATATGCTATTCTTGTTTTAATGTTTTTATAAGGAAGTAAAGAATTTTGTTTATTAACATAATATACCCAGTTTTACACACCAGTTTTAAATTATAGTGGATTTTAACCATGACTTTGTAGCTTCATCATTGTAACATAAAGAAAACGTTTCCATTTCATAAATGATATTGTTTGAAAAGAAAGGAACAACATAACACCACTTGAGACTGTCAGAATTTAGTTTCTCATTTATGAAATTCAATTTTTTTAACGATAATTTTATATTATTTTAAACTGTGTACTTCAGAAAATTTGTAAACAAATCTCATGTTTAGTGTGCAGTTTAAAAATTAGCACTGCCTGGGTATAAACGAGATCATGAATGAAACGTGACTTCTCCCTGTAGAATTATGCGGAATATAAATGGAACGTGACTTCTCCTATTTATAATACACTGTACTTCATAAGTCCTGTTAATCTCTCAGTGATCAATTACAATTGGAACTCAGTGAATGATTTTGTGTCTTTTCTTGAAAGAAATACAACAAAATAAATGAACACTGCGGAAATAATGGGTAATGATTTTAAAAAACCCAACGATTAACTGTAATACATTATAAATAATATCATTATTATTGTAAATGGAACGTGACTAAGACTCCTTGTAATAATATATACGCTGCATTGCATTTTAAATGTCCTGTTCATCCTTCAAACAGCGGTAATTTAAAATTAGATCTTAATGAATGACGTTGCGTCTTTTCTTGAAAGAACCACAACAAACCTACTTTAGGAAAACTGTCCTATTCGTAAACCTTTTGGTAAGCTGAATACAAGGTGTTTAAACTTCTCTGTCTTAATGCTGTTTATGTTCAATGGAGTAGGAGTTTTTGGACATTATTTAAATAAGCTATGCAATGATAAAATGGAATACATTATTATTATTATTATTATTATTATTATTATTATTATTATTATTATTATTATTATTATTATTACTGCTATTATTATTATTATTATTATTATTATTATTATTATTACTATTATTATTATATGTTTATTATTATTATTATTAGTAGTAGTAGTATAATTGCTATTATTATATTATTATTATTATTATTATTATATTATTATTATTATTATTATTATTATTACTAATATTATTATTATGTTTATTATGTTTATTATTTCTATTAGTAGTAGTAGCAGTAGCAGTAGCAGTAGCAGCAGCAGTAGCAGCAGTAGTAGTTAGCAGTAGCAGTAGCAGCAGCAGTAGCAGCAGTAGTAGTCAGCAGTAGTAGTTAGCAGTAGTAGTTAGTAGTAGTTAATATTCTGTCAAGTATGATTCTGAAAGAAAATTAATTAATTTTTAAATTAAGCTTAAATTACCTAGTTCGAATGGTATTTATTTGATATATAATAAATAAAGTTGACATTTTTAGACATAATATTTATAATGACTGGTTTTAAGAGCAGCAATTCTGCTTTGCTAAACTTTAAACTGTGGACTTATTTTTATAAACTGAGTGAATGCTGTATTGACAGGTAACAAAACATTTCCTTGTCACCATTCATGCCTATGTCACTAGAGTGAGCCTGCATGAGACAAAACAAGCATTGATCCCAAGTATTCCATGATATAAATCAGTATTAAATAGCAGCGACGACATGCGCTTAAGATATATTTTACTGATATTAATACTAAAATAACACTACAATTCTATAAAAAAATCAAAATAATGTTTGCATTTTACGTTAGGAGTAAGCTTAGTTAATAACATTATGCTACAGATAAGGGTTGTACTTGGCAATAATACCGTAAATGTTCTATTAAATGTGCTTGCCCTAATAGATGCCCTGGGGGTTGATCAAAAAGTGTTTTTTTTAACGAATCTGTGATGTGAACAATGAATGCCTTCACCTTAAACTTCTAAAAATGCGAAAAGTTCTGATAAAAAGCAATCCTATGAACAATGAATACCTCAACATTAAACTTCAAAAAATGCGAAAATTTCTGATAAAAAGCAATCCTATGAACAATGAATACCTTGACCTGAAACTTAAAAAATGCGAAAAGTTCTGATAAAAAGCAATCCTATGGCTGCCCTTTTTTGGGCACATCATGCATATATACAGAAAACCCATATAGTATTGTACATAAAGACAGTCCCGATAAAATTGCCGAAAGTTGTGTATTGATTTATTGAAGCCACACAGGGTTCTTTAAAAGACTCGCTCAAGGGGCATTTATTAGGACATATATAAATATATACAGTATGTTTAAAAAAGCACCAATTATGATATAAATCATACTTCTCATTTGTTGTATACAAATTGTTATAAGGGCCTACTGTTTCTACGATAATTTTACGACTGTTTCGGGAACAACCGGTTACAAATCAAAGATTTTGCTAATCCGTCGTAAAATCCTACGCAGTGATCTCCCTTGATGAGAAAAGCGTGTTTTATCATGCAAAGGGAAGTAAGCGCTGTGTGGTGTTATTTTATGGATTATGTTCTGCTGGTAGGATCAAGCCTAAAGTGCATATACATGCATATTTGCACTTCAGTGTGCCAGCAGGCTTTAACAATCACCAATACACTTATTGGAATGAAGCCAAGGTGTACTTTAAAGGGACTGTACACCAGATTGGCTCCAAAAGTCTTTTTTTTTCTGTAATGAATCTCAGGACAATTATCTAATAGAATGTGTTACGCTTTGATATCATAATTGTAAAAAAAGTACCAAAATGTAAAAAAAAAATTGTGTCGGAGACCGGGTTCGAACCCGTGTCGCCAAAATTGCAGTTCAGCGTTGTATCTACTGAGCTACGTCCGCTAATTCTAATTGAGTGACATAATTAAGCTTTAGACCTACCTCGGTAATGTCACGTGATAACACCGACTAGCCAATCACGCATAAGGAATGAATTCTACCTGGTAGACATACCCAGTAATCTTTTTAAATGGAAAAATACGAAATAACTGCTAAACTTAAATTAATTGTAAACTATGTGGTACTTCAGTAAGTTTCAATGCATTGTACACATCGATGCCAAGTTTATGTCAGTTTTCGACAATTTTCTTCTTTTTTTTCGCTATTTTATCATATGGAGTACAGCCCCTTTAAAACACTTAACAAAATTACATATGGGTGTACAATACACTTAAAAAAACAACTCATTATATGCAGCTCTGTTGATAAGATTCAGTGGTTTCTTAGATATAGATAAGAGATTAGCCCAAATAGAAATGATATTGTATGGGGGACAAAAAATGGCTAGGTAGGTAGGAATAACAATTTGTTTGGTAATTATTTTATTGTGTACTAAGTATGTTTATCATTGAATTGTTTACCTACATAATCATTCTAACATTAACGTGCCAAGAAAATGCATTGTGTAAACAAATAAACTGTTATCACCTTGTTCAAATAATAATGCCTCATGACGAGTTTTCTGATTTCCAAAAAAAGATTAAAAAATCTTTTAATAATATAGTTTATTTTGATTTTTAACAAATGGTTGTTAAAGGGACTGTACAACAGATTGGCACCAAAAAAAAGTTTTTTTCTGTAACGAAAATTATTTAATAGAATGTGTTACGCTTTGATATCATAGTTGTAAAAAATAGTACCAAAATGTAAAAAAAAATGTGTCGGAGATCGGATTCAACTCGTTTCGCCAAAATTGCAGTCCAGCGTCGTATCCACTGAGTTACGATGGCTTACTTTATCCGGGTTACATAATTAAGCTATACACCTAACTCGGTAATATCATGTGATAACACCGACTAGCCAATCACGCATAAGGAATGAATTCTACTAGATAGACATACCCAGTAAAAAAATTTAATGAAAATGTTGACATTTTGAGAACAAACCCGTACAATATAAGGTTATTGCAGAACTTAACTTATCATTCTCGACAGTTTATCATTGTATGGTTTTAAAGATAACCGTCGCCATTTTCACGAAAAAAATTTTTTGTCACTGTCAACAAACATGGTGGCCGAAAATGCCAGACAATTTGACATCTTTTCTATGCGTCTTTTAACCAAAAACATAGATTAAAAGTTTTTTTCTTGGACTTTTCACAGTTTTTTTTCCCTGCGTCTAATACCCCCTAACGTCTTATACCCAGTCATTTACGGTAAGTTTCAATGCATTGTACACATTAATACCAAGTTTATGACAGTTTTCGACAATTTTCTTTTTTTCTTGCAAATTGATTATCTGGTGCACAGTTGCTTTAAGGCACAATACTTTTATTTTGCCTTACACCCATGTCAGGAACAAAATGAAGTCACAGTTATATGATATATTCTCTTTCATGATTGAAATATTTACACCTCAATTTCCATTCCTTAAACGAACTGCCGTTCGGCAAATGCAGTTATCATCCAATGAATGCAACATCTTCGGATCGCAATTCATCGCATAATAATATACATATTTTTTCACCTTGTTATTGTTTGTATTGTCTCAGCAAGACCTTCGAACTCCACACACTTTGACCAGCCGAACTGCGTCAATACCCCGATAATGACATCAACCCCGCAATTCGTTCCTTAATTAAACCACAGTGTTTCATGTTAATCAGTAAACCATGTATGATACTGGGATTATACTGTTGTATCTGAATCACAAAAAAATGAATTCTTCTTCATAAATGAGAGAAAGGAGGTTGGGGCGGGGGGGGGGGGGGGGGGGTCACACTCATCTAATATCCTAGGAGTGATATCATATAAAGGAGATATTTTTAATATTGCACCACTAGGTAGGCAAACTGCTTCAACTTTTTTTGACTAACTATCTTTGGTTCATTCCTGTTTTTAAATATGTAGACTTTTTCAGGTTTGAGAGATGGATTTGAACAACACGGGCCATACAGATGTACCCCTGGTAGCCCTGCCACTGAGGGATCTGGGATCCTTTGTGCACGCGCCAACTGTCAGTGATGCAGAAATCAGTGGTAAGCTTGAACTTATGATGTGGGTCTATTGGATCCTAGAGACACAATTTGTCTGTGGATTTGTGGATTTCAACAGATCCATGGCTCATGGACTTGCTCCCCAAGTTACGCCCTGATTAAAAAAAAACTGGTTGCCTCTAGATGTAGCTGTATTTGATGGTGGTATTGCAGGCTTTTTTCTATAGTACCCACGGGTCCGACTAACAGACCCATTCCCAAAAGACTAATATATGATATTTATACCCCCACTGTCGGTCGGTCGGTCGGGCGGGCGGTCGGTCGGTCTGTCGGTTTTCATGGTTTCCGGACTATTACTCATGAAAGGCTAGACAGATTTGAAAATTTTTTGGTACACAGGTGTAACATCAGAAGATACAGGTCAAGTTTGGTATTGGGGCTGGTGGGGCCAAGGTCAAGGTCACTGTTACTAAAAATAGAAAAACGGTTTCTGCTTCATAACTTTAATTGGGCATGAGATATTGTGATGAAACTTGTTGTATAGGCAGCCTCTGTGAAGACAATGCTTGTGATTGAAAATGGGGCCAGTGGAGTAAAGGTTTTTGTGCACTGTTACTAAAAAAAAAAAAAACGTTTCCGGACAAACAATACATGCATGATAAAAGAAGATGCAGTGTGCAGTAACCTTGGAGTTATGGCCTCTTTTCAAAGGAATGGTTTGCCATTCCTGTGTCCAGGCAGCATTTGGAGGTATTCGTCACTCCTGTGACAGCTCTAGTTTTCCCGATCTTCAGAAATACAGCCCTATCAAAACTACTAATATAAAAATAATAAAAAACGAAAAAATATTTTTTTATGAAAATCTTTTTATCTGTAATGGTTCATTTAAGATCCTAATAAATTATGTGATGTCAAGTTTTGGGGATGATTTAATTCAGAAATTGTTGATTTTTATCAAATTCAGAGATCATTCAGATCTGTATGAAATATTATTTGTCATGATTTATTGCAATAGATATTTACACCCAAAGGATTGATATTTTAGCCGTTTCAGGTCTTTTGAAAGGGAAAAGAAACTAATATTAAATAATTTCCTCATTTGTAGGAGACTGAAAAGCTTTTTTCTTTTATGTTAAGGGTCTTTTTCCCAAGATAGGCAGTAAAAGCCCTGTATAATGACACTTCAGTTTGCTTTGAATTTGAAGAAAGGACAGCCCTCAAAGGAGCTTCTAAAAAGCCAGTTTTGTCAATGGGCAGGGTGCTTCACCCCATTGGCGGTCTAAAGCCGCCTCCATACCCTCGCTGAAATGTTTTCAGCCCCTCTGCTTGCAGGTCAATCACATCCCTGCTTGTGTGTTTTTCAAATAAATCATAATAGGCTCGGTGTCATTTGAGTTCTGGAAAAATGTTAATGTTGAAGCTAACATGAAATCCAGTCATTAAAGTTGGAAGCTAACATGGAATCCAGTCATTAATGTTGAAGCTAACTCGGAATGCATGGTCCATAACTCTGCAGACATCAGAATAAAACTTTTGGATGAACAAAATAGGCAGAGCAATATTTCAGATGAACAATTTTAGATATCCTACAATTTGAGTACCTGTAAATGACTTTCTTTCTCAGAAATTCCCTCCTCTGTTTACAAATCATCGAAAATATGCTATATTATCCAGTTCACCTCTTTTCAGGAAAATCTTAGATCTCTGGAATCTGCTTACAATAATGATGTGTTTTTTTCTGTCAGATGGTGCTAATATAACCAAACAGTGTATCAATATTATTAACAAATGTTGGGTATGGATTTTTTTATAAGGGCGACATGCTTCCTCTTTTACAATCTCTTTCTTAGGGTAACTGTAAATTAATTGCTAGGTTTTCATCCCTGCCTGCCCCCTTTTTCCGCCACCACTTAAATTTTATACCCTCAAATAAAAATGTTGAACTGGGCTCTGTATTTGCATATTGGTTTAGCATTAACTGAGAACAGTGTTTATCATACCAGCCGGTGTTGATGTAAACATTCACGTATGTAAAAAGGAGAATTGTTACGATTGTGTTCTTGGTTTGTCTAGAAACACATGTATATGGTCCCAAATGCAATATAAAAGAGCATAAACAAATATTCAACGGTGAAACAGTCCCCTATGAAAAATATAAAATTCAAAATAAAATGTTACTCCCTGCCCCCATTTAAGAAAATTTGGATGAAAATCTAGCAATAAATTTATATTGGCCTTGACATGTTCGCACTATTTGAACCTTTCTGTAGAAATTATGTGCGTGACATTTTGTTTACTTTCATACCGATTTGATTTGATTCGGACACGTGTGATATTTAGGAGAAAAAAGATTGTGTAAATTTGAATGCTTGTACTGAGGTTGAATTATCTTGCAAATGTCTAAAAACATTCTCCAAATAGCTGATACAATGAAAATGAATGTTTTACACTTGAAGAAGTAAGATGTTTCAGAATGATTTATGTAAAATTTATAATAGATGATTGTGGTTACAAGGTGTTTTATACTGCTGTTATTGTTTTTACTTCTGTTACTGTTGGTAAGATGGTGGTTGTGGTGCTGTTGTTAGTGGAAGTGGTAGGGTTGAGGGTGGGGTTGATGGTGGGGTGATAATGGTGGTAATGGTGGGGTTGATAATGAAAGTAGTGAGAGTGGTGGAAGTGATGATGAGGCTGCTGCTGCTGTTGAAGGACAGATATGGTGATTAAGATAATGAGGTTAATAATGATGTTGAGGATGTGATCGAATTATGACTGATGTTTAAATGATTACATCACTCTCTAAAACGCTGAAGGTAAAAGGTCTAGGTCAGGATTATCAATCAGCATCTTAACAATATCTATTGGACTTTTAAACTCAAATGTTTTTTAAAGAAAGAGTATTGTCAAAACCATGGTGCAAAACCTTTATCCCTGGCAATACCACATAAACCTTTTAAGATTTTTTTAAAATCAAACTTGATACATATGTTGCCAGAGACTATTCACATATGTACAGCAAGGCCCATAACTCTGGCTATCATAAGTGTTGAGTTGTTTCCCTTGTTTGACTGAGAGTTAAAACTGATGAGTGTTGGCTTTCAGTCTGCAGTTTCTTATTATATTTTTCTCCACAGATTGCTTATAGTAGTTTCCTTTAAAAATCAGCCTGTATAATGTCTACCTTATCTCTTCTCCGCAGATCATCGACGTCAGGATCAAGTATATGTCGGCCTCCACCTCCCACGACACCGTGGCCATCGCCGGGGACGACATAAACATCATTCACGGAAGTCATCGCAACCCCAGTTGGAGTCGTCTGTTACTGAAGGTACTGGGGGGAATAGAGTAGAAAGTAAGATAATGAAGGGCATGTGAGATACTGTTGTAAGTTCTCCTTTAAATTCAGAGAGTTACTTCAATATTGCTGGCACATCAACAATACTGGCTCTGAATATTATGGGATAGGATGATAGTCTGGGTTGAAGATCTGATTCTCTGGCAGGTCGATTCATCGTAACAAAACTTAGGTGATGTTGCTGGGCCTGGTCGGCCCCACTTTAAGCCATTATGCAGGTGATAGGTGCGGGAAAACGTTGAGAACTCTTTAACACCACCGCCTGTCTTGCTTGCAGCTTTATATGAGTTTGTCTCCATTTTAAGGGGACTTAATAAACCACTGAGCTCGTAAACACAGAGCTCAGAGCTTGTGAACACAGAGCTCGTATTTTGGAAAAATGTTTTATAAATATGTTGTACTCATATGAACATATAAAATTATATTAAATAATCTCACTGTATATATACATAAATGTTCAGATTATCTTTTCATTTCTAATAAATTTTAGATGTTGTCAAATGTAAGATGACTGTACATTTTTTTTTCAGGATTGATATTATCAGCTGTTAGAACCCTGTTATGTTAAGATATGTTGAATGGTTCAAGCTGTTAGAATGGAAACAATTAAGGTGACATTAAAACTATAAGAACTATTCAGTTTCACCCTGCAACTAATACATGAAGCTTGTATTCACACAGGACGGGGAGGCAGTGGAATCTTCAGGCGCGAGACGTACCACGGTAGGGTGACATTTTGTCGACAGCTAACATGTTCCATTTTCAGTCTAACATGACACAATCTTGTTTCCTTGTCCTAAAAGTCCCCGATTCCTTCTTGTTTACATTGTTACATGATTCAATCTGATTTTTAGATGCTGGTCCCAACTGGCGACAAAACTAGTTATGTTTCTAACAGTTGTCAATTTTTGCAGCCAATTTTTCCGGCCCTTGTTTTCTATGTGGTAAAAGTCATACTAAGTTTTAATATCATATATAAGTTTTGATAGAGGGAAATATGTTAAATCAGGTTACAATGAACACCTTTTTGAAAACACATTTTGCAAAATCTTTTTAGTTGAAAATACATTTTTAATATAGGAAATATACGCTTATGATACGGGAAATATATTCTTATTTGTATGTAATTCCGCAGAATAAGAACTTTTCTTATTTAGTATTTAATATTGAAATCTAAAACAAATTGATATTTTCTAAAAATAAATAAAAATGAATTACTTCTGAAGGCCATGCTATTTTTTATTTTTCCTGGCAGTTTACATTCTTTAAAGTAATACAATATCTATATGCATGATCATCAGGAACTCAAAATCTCCTAATGAAAAGAGTTGGAATTTTTCTACGTAATTAGAAATGACTTGCCTATGATATCCCTTGTCTAACAAATTTTAAGTAGGCAGTTATTATCCCGACGATAAGATTAAAAGAAATTGATGTACTATAGATCATTTTAATGGATTGGGAATAAAATGTCTCAGATTTCTTATTTCCATGTGTAATTAACATAGGATTTTTAAAGAGATTTTAACCATTTTTTCTCTTGATTTTCACTGATTTTCCTCACTATATTTCCCCTGGGTATTTTCTATCCTAGAGTTTTATCTATAATAAAATTGGTTCATGTCCATCCCTGTAACATGTCTTATGTTCCATTAACCATTGTCACAGTTTGTTTGATCCCTGTCACATGACATTAATACCATCTGTGCCAGGCAAGGAAATATACTTATCTTCTTAATGGTTCATCAGATACAATACTAAACCAGCAGAATTTTTATCTATTTTTTCAATTGGAGACTTAGTCTTTACAAAGAGCAGTGATTCATTTTGCTCCTCATCACCAGTCCTACACTTGAGTCCTCAATATTTTGCTCACAACTCATGTTGTTGTTTTATTAATTTGTGAGTCCAAACAGATTTCAATAACTGCTGAAACCCGTGCTCTTTCATTCAACACATTACGATTGAGAAGTAAGGAAGCAAGTTAAACTTACATTAAAAGGTTAAAGAAAAATATCATTAACTCAAGAGGTTTTGGGTTTAAGACAAAAAGGTCCTCAAGAGGTCATGGGTTCAAGACAAACAAGGCCCTCAAGAGGTCATGGGTTCAAGACAAACAAGGCCCTCAAGAGGTCATGGGTTCAAGTCAAACAAGGCGCTCAAGAGGTCATGGGTTCAAGTCAAACAAGGCGCTCAAGAGGTCATGGTTTCAAGTCAAACAAGGCCCTCAAGAGGTCATGGGTTCAAGTCAAACAAGGCCCTCAAGAGGTCATGGGTTCAAGACAAACAAGGCACAGAAGAGGTCATGGGTTCAAGACAAACAAGGCCCTCAAGAGGTCATGGGTTCAAGATGAGCAAGGCCCATCAGGAGGTCATGGGTTCATGGTTTCAAGTCAAACAAGGCCCTCAAGGCATCATGGGTTCAAGACAAACAAGGGGCACAAGAGGCCATGGGTTCAAGACAAACAAGGCCCTGAAAAGGTCATGGGGTCAAGACAAACAAGGCCCTAAGAGGTCATGGGTTCAAGACAAACAAGGCCCTAAGAGGTTATGGGTTCAAGACAAACAAGGCCCTAAGAGGTCATGGGTTCAAGACAAACAAGGGGCACAAGAGGCCATGGGTTCAAGACAAACAAGGCCCTAAGAGGTTATGGGTTCAAGACAAACAAGACCCTCAAGAGGTCATGGGTTCAAGACAAACAAGGGGCACAAGAGGCCATGGGTTCAAGTCAAACAAGGCGCTGAAAAGGCCATGGGTTCAAGACAAACAAGGCCCTCAAGAGGTCATGGGTTCAAGACAAACAAGACCCTCAAGAGGATATGGGTTCAAGACAAACAAGGCCATCAAAAGGTCATGGGTTCAAGACAAATAAGGGGCACAAGAGGTCATGGGTTTGAGACGAACGAGATGCACTATAGGTTATGGGTTCAAGACAAACAAGGGGCACAAGAAGTCATGGGCTCAAGACAAACAAGGGGCTCAAAAGGTCATGGGCTCAAGACAATCAAGGGGCACAAGAGGTCATGGGTTTGAGACAAACAATATGCACTATAGGTCATGGGTTCAAGACAAATAAGGTGCACTATAGGTCATGGGTTCAAGACAAACAAGGGGCAACAGAGGCCATGGGTTCAAGACAAACAAGGCCCTCAAGAGGTCATGGGTTCAAGACAAACAAGGGGCACAAGAGGTCATGGGTTCAAGACAAACAAGGGGCAACAGAGGCCATGGGTTCAAGACAAACAAGGCCCTCAAGAGGTCATGGGTTCAAGACAAACAAGGGGCAACAGAGGCCATGGGTTCAAGACAAACAAGGCCCTCAAGAGGTCATGGGTTCAAGACAAACAAGGCCCTCAAGAGGTCATGGGTTCAAGACAAACAAGGCCCTCAAGAGGTCATGGGTTCAAGACAAACAAGGCCCTCAAGAGGTCATGGGTTCAAGACAAACAAGGCCCTCAAGAGGTCATGGGTTCAAGACAAACAAGGCCCTCAAGAGGTCATGGGTTCAAGACAAACAAGGCCCTCAAGAGGTCATGGGTTCATGACAAACAAGGGGCACAAGAGGTCATGAGTTCAAGACAAACAAGGGGCACAAGAGGTCATGGGTTCAAGACAAATAAGGGGCAAAATCTCACAGGCTCTGGAAAATAACATTTATATTAGCTAAAAGCTGCTGTATCGATTGCTTAAATAAACAGAATATTTCTGCTGTAAGAAAACTCATTATCTAAGTGATCCGAGATAACCTTTTCATTTCATCTTATTTCTGTTTCATTTTTTCTCTTAGTTAAATATTGCAAACTGCAATGTTGTTACAGAAATCTAGGACCTCCTTGGATTACCTTGATGCAATTTACCATTCACAAATATAAACTTCCTTATTTGAGGCCCTATGGGTTTTTTTTTCTCCAGGTTTATTTGTTAATTGATAAATGTTATCAATGGTTTGATTTTTTTAAAATGTGTTTAGCAATAAAGAAATTTCATTGCAGCCTCACAGAGTGTTGCACAATTATGATCATGAAACTTTTGCATCTAAAAGTGAATACAAATTACTGCACCAGTCATTTGTAACCATGCCCCCCCCCCCCCCCCCCCCCCAGGTCGGGGGAATAGTGGGACTTTGACTTTGGGTCCAGCCAACCCCGGCTAAAATTCCTGCTCTGCGGGGCCGAACAGATGGTAAAATCCCCGCCAAATCCCCTGCACCCCAGGGACCCTAGGTAAGGCCCATTCCCCGCTATGTTTAAAGCGAAGACAAAACCACCGCGTTCACACAGCACTGCGGGGCCACCTGAAAGGTAAAAACACGACCCATTTCCCCGGCTATCCCCGGTATACACCCGGACCTTGCGGTGGGAGGGGTGGCAGTGGTTACAATTGACTGGTGCATAATGTTTACACTGTTTTCATTCATAAATAAATATATGAAAGAAATTGTATATCTTGAAATAAGAAAATTATGTTTCTAAAACATTATGACTACTTTTAATAAAAAGAAAATAATATATCATATGTAAGTGATTTAAGATTACAATATCACATCATTTTTAGAGTTTCTGAGAAATATTGGTTATTCTGTAAGATTTAGTCTTTCCAGTAGTTATAAGACGGAAAAACTGTAACGTTGTGTGAAAACAGAGGAAAACATGGAAGCACATTGGGCAGATTGTTCAGAACTTTGTTAAGTTAACAATGGAATTAACAACATTGTTCTTAGTCTTAAAAGCTGCACTCTCACATTTTTACAACTTTTTATTTTGGAAAGAGCAAATTTTTGCATAATTATCTGCAAACCAATGATATAAGCTTGCTGATAAAAAATCTGATTGTAGATTTTCATATTTCCGTTTGAAAATTAATGTTTTAACGGTTTAAGAAAAATGCATAAAACATCATTTTTTAACTTAATTATGAAAGTCTGCGATCTAATTTTTTGTCAGCAGTCTTATATAACTGGATTCCATGGATTTTCGCAAAAAATGGCTTGTTCCAAGATGTGAGAGTGCAGCTTTAAAGGTCAAACATTCTATAATGTGCTCATATACTTAAATATAGCAACTACATCTAAAACATTGTCCATAATCTCGTTAGGATGTATTCACTGTAGAGAATTCGTGAAACTTCCAGAGCTATACAGATTTGAAAGTTAACAACAATGAAAGTTAACAACAATGAAAGTTAACAACAATGAAAGTTAACAACGTTGTTAACTTAAAAGAAGTTGTAAACAATCGTCCCATTTGGGGTTTTTCTATTGTTAAATGTAGCTTAGAGAAGTGGTTGGGTAAAAATTGTCAATATACAGGGTGTTTGAAAAGAAAGGTATATAGCACTTTCATACATCAATAACTTATATTTGCTATTAGATAAAAATACTAAAATTCAAACAGTTGAAGAAACAAGATTTTTATTTAAGGGTAATGACTTCAGATAAATACAATGATGAATAAAATATTTTCCAAGGTTTTTCTAACTAGATACCTGAATCAGTCTCTGACGTCATTTAAATAATTGATGACGTTTTCGAAGTGACAGCCTTTCATCACCTTTCATTGTCTTTCTCACACAATGAAGTTGTCTGCACACTTCCTGGCTGATTCTTTTAACTTCCCGTCTAATATGTATTTGGCAACAATTCATACAGATTTCATAAATTGTTTGTGTTACCCAACCCACACTTTTTGGAGGTTGGAAGGGAGGTACTTAGTCTTTTGTTTTATTGTTTACTTCTTAAACCCTAAAGTCATAATGAAAGTTTAACTAGTTTTTTTGTGTCGCCTGAAAAGACGACATATAGGGGTTACTTTTGTCGGCGGCATTGGCGGCGGCGGCGGCGGCGGCGTCCGCGTCCCATTTCCGCTTGTCTCCTAAACTATTAGTGGTATCAACTTGAAACTTCATATGTACATAGATCTAATTGAGGGCAAGTGCAGTGCACAAGAACTGTTACTCTTGCTTTCTTAGTTTTAAAGTTATTGCCCTTTGTTAATTTTCATGCTTAAAGTTTTGTCCGGGGCATATCTTGAAGAATATAAGAGGTATCAACTTGAAACTTCGTAGCTAGACAGATCTCATTGAGGGCAAGTGCAGTGCACAATAACAGTAACTCCTGCTTTCTTAGTTTTAAAGTTATTGCCCTTTGTTAATTTTCATGCTTAAAGTTTTGTCCGGGGCATATCTTGAAGAATATAAGTGGTATCAACTTGAAACTTCGTAGCTAGACAGATCTCATTGAGGGCAAGTGCAGTGCACAATAACAGTAACTCCTGCTTTCTTAGTTTTAAAGTTATTGCCCTTTGTTAATTTTCATGCTTAAAGTTTTGTCGGGGGCATATCTTGAAGAATATAAGAGGTATCAACTTGAAACTTCGTAGCTAGACAGATCTCATTGAGGGCAAGTGCAGTGCACAATAACAGTAACTCCTGCTTTCTTAGTTTTAAAGTTATTGCCCTTTGTTAATTTTCATGCTTAAAGTTTTGTCCGGGGCATATCTTGAAGAATATAAGAGGTATCAACTTGAAACTTCGTAGCTAGACAGATCTCATTGAGGGCAAGTGCAGTGCACAATAACAGTAACTCCTGCTTTCTTAGTTTTAAAGTTATTGCCCTTTGTTAATTTTCATGCTTAAAGTTTTGTCCGGGGCATATCTTGAAGAATATAAGAGGTATCAACTTGAAACTTCATAGCTAGATATATCTCATTGAGGGCAAGTGCAGTGCACAATAACAGTAACTCTTGCTTTCTTAGTTTTAAAGTTATTGCCCTTTGTTAATTTTCATGCTTAAAGTTTTGTCCGGGGCATATCTTGAAGAATATAAGAGGTATCAACTTGAAACTTCATAGCTAGATATATCTCATTGAGGGCAAGTGCAGTGCACAAGAACCGTTACTCTTGCTGCCATATTTTTAGAGTTATTGCCCTTTGTTAATTTTCTTGCTTAGGTTTTGTCTGTGGCATATCTCGTAAACTATAGGAGGTTTCAACCTGAAACTTATTTTGAGGTATATCTGATTGAGGGTTCAAATGCCACCTACACTTTAAAGTTAAATGGCAACATCATTGTCTATAAATGAATAAAATGCCAATCTAACAGCTATAATGTCGACAGTAAATAATTCGTCAGGCGACACATCCGACTCGCGGAGTTCTAGTTTTTCATTATGATTACTTCAGGTTGCGAGTATTGTTGTAAGTGTCGAGTAACGTCCAACAAACAATTTATTTATTGTGTCCTTCAGACAATAATTGGCTGTATCATATTCTGTGTTCTAGGATTGGAGGAAATTTCCATGTGCTTAAGCCTTTGTTGTTGTTGGAGAGAGATTGACTCTCCGAAAGCAGCTTTTTTCTCTCAATGCATAAGATGGTCCCATTTAATATATCTATCTGTAATGTTTCCAGTGTTATGCCTTGCAACGCTTCAGAATATTTGGCATAATAATTGTCCTGTATGCTTGACAAAGGTCAGGCTCTTTCTTTTCCCTGGTCTTTAGCTGAAAAGTTCAGTCAGGGAGGAAAATGTCACTTCAAGACATTGGTATTCCTTTCTTTTTTGCATAGCATCCTTTTAGCCTCAATACAAAGTCTGCATCAGATTTTTTATGGGATGGTATATCTTGTCAAGATCCTGAAAATCAATGGCATCTATATAGGAGTGATTTAATTCCTCTTATTTCTGAGTAAAGACGTCGTTTCGGAGATATCAGTGTTAATTGTGACATTGTTATAGCAGACTGGAAACGTTAATTAATTGAATTTTAGGGACAAATAAGTGCGCTCTCTAACATTGATGTTGATAGTAGTTGTATAAATCCTATCCTGGTGGTAATGCTGTAAAGTACTTCCAAGGGTGACAGTGGTCTAGTGGTATAGTTGTCGGCCTCTCACCCAAGAGGTTGTGGGTTTGATCCCTACCAGGGAAAGAGTGGTCCAGTGGTACAGTTGTCGGCCTCTCACCCAAGAGGTTGTGGGTTTGATCACTACCAGGATAAGAGTGGTCCAGTGGTATAGTAGTTGGCCTCTCACCCAAGAGGTTGTGGGTTTGATCCCTACCAGGGAAAGAGTGGTCCAGTGGTATAGTTGTCGGCCTCTCACCCAAGAGGTTGTGGGTTTGATCCCTACCAGGATAAGAGTGGTCCAGTGGTATAGTTGTCGGCCTCTCACCCAAGAGGTTGTGGGTTTGATCTCTACTAGGGAAAGAGTGGTCCAGTGGTATAGTTGTCGGCCTCTCACCCAAGAGGTTGTGGGTTTGATCTCTACTAGGGAAAGAGTGGTCCAGTGGTATAGTGGTCGGCCTCTCACCCAAGAGGTTGTGGGTTCATCACTAGGGTGACACTGGTTTAGTGGTATAGTTGTCGGCCTCTCTACCAAGAGGTTGTGGGTTCATCACTAGGGTGACACTGGTTTAGTGGTATAGTTGTCGGCCTCTCACCCTAGAGGTTGTGGGTTCATCACTAGGGTGACACAGGTTTAGTGGTATAGTTGTCGGCCTCTCACCCAAGAGGTTGTGGGTTCATCACTAGGGTGACACTGGTTTAGTGGTATAGTTGTCGGCCTCTCACCCGAGAGGTTGCAGATGACACCAACAACATATTTTAAATGTTTGCTCCTGAATTTTCTCTGAACATTTATAAAAAAGATTGTTTTGAAGAAGTTTTTCTATAGGTTTTTAGCTCCACTGGCTGAAGGCCATGGAGCTTATGTCGTCACAGATTGTCCGTCGTGCGTGCGTGCGTGCGTAAACTTTTACTTTAAACGACATTATCTCTGAAACTAATAAGCGGATGTTGACAAAACTTCACAGGAATGTTCCTTTGGTGGTCCTTTACCAAAATTGCTCAAATGGTTCCGGTCCATTGCACAATATGGCCGCCAGAGCTAAAAATAGCAAAATCTTTAAACGACATCTCCTCTGAAACGGTTCGGCAGATTTTGATGAAACTTGACAGTAATGTTCCTTGGGTGGTCCTTTATTAAAATTGCTCAAATGGTTCTGGTCCATTGCACAATATGGCCGCCACAGCTAAAAATAGCAAAATCTTTAAACGACATCTCCTCTGAAACGGATAGGCAGATTTTGATGAAACTTGACAGAATTGTTCCTTGGGTGGTCCTTAACCAAAATTGCTCAAATGGTTCCAGTCCGCTGCACAACATGGCTGCCAGGGCAAAAAAATAGAAAAACCTTTAAAGAACATCTTCTCAGAAACCGATGATCAGATTTTGATGAAACTTAACAGAAATGTTCCTTGGATGGTCCTTTATCAAATTTGCTTCAATGGTTTCGGTCCACTGCACAAGATGGCCCCCAGAGGTAAAAATAGAAAAACCTTTAAACGACTTCTCCTCAGAAACCGATGATCACATTTTGATGAAACTTGACAGAAATGTTCCTTGGGTTGTCATTAACCAAAATTTGTTAATGGTTCCAGTCCACTGCACACCATGGCTGCCAGAGCTAAAAAATAAAAAAAACTTTATACGACTTGTCGTCGAAACCGATGACCTTTTTTCGATAAAACTTGACAGAAATGTTTGTTTGGTGCTCCTTTACTCAAATTGCCCAAATCATTTCGGTCCACTGCACAACATGGCAGCCAGAGCTATTAAAGAATTTTTTTTTTTTAAATAACTTCTCAAAAATTGATGTTGTATTCCTATGAAACTTGACAAAAATGTTCGTTAGGTGGTCTTTGCTTGAACCTTTTGGCCAGTGGAGCACAGGCACTGATGTGCCTCTTGTTAACTTATTTGAGTTTGAGCGACTAGAGTTTGTCATAACTATCTCACACAAAATGAGTGGCACATTATATAACTATGATTTATAGTCTCAGAAAGTTTTGAAATTATGAGTATATTGCTTGTGAAAAAAGTATGTTTTGATATTTGTGTCTTTGACTAATAGAAAGTGAAATTCTATGGTCTTAAAGTTACCTGTTACCCAATGCCCTTCTCTAAGTTTGAGATAAGATTACAAAAAGATAAGATTATGAAAATGAAATTCATCTCTACATTTGAATGTTTGTCTGTCAAGTCTCAATGTATGATTTGCAGTTCATTTGAATGGAAATTTTATCCTACCCATTATTTCTCTTGTGCTAGACAATTTACTGTCTCTATTTTTTAAACAATATAAATCATTTGCAAATTGATTATTATACAAGTCTTGTTATTAGCTGTCCATTTTATAGGTTAAGTTTTGCGTCATATGACTGAATTTGGATATATCTAGAAAACCGATCATAAGATATGGTAACTAAAAATAGATTTTAGCATTTTAAAGAAAGGTCGCAGTGTGTTTGTGTGAGATAACTATAAAATTAATTAAAATAAATGCCGATATAAAATGTTGTGCTAGTTAATTATTATACAATATTGAAGTGTAAACTGGATGAAGTGTTATATTTATCAAGTCAATGCTATGTTTATCAAGTTTATGAAGGCATTGTTGTTGTAACCTGTGTATAAATACATTATACAAAATAAAAAATGGTATTTTGTGTACACCCAGGTCCACACGAGAAACACGAGGATCAACATTTGTTCCGGAGCCTTAGTCTTTTTGGTATACATCGTGTGTGTGGAGGACTCGGGGCAAGACTGGTGTAACTTCATATGAAAATAGAAACAAGTTACGTTAGTCTTGTCCTGAACTCTCGGTGTGACAAATGTCCACTACAGGCAATGTCACCATAGTCTAATCTTTCCAATTCAAGCTTTTTTCACGAGGTCACCAAAGTTGATCTTTCCAATTCCAGCTTTTTCCATGATAGAAAATAGGAGGAATTTGAAATTAGACCTTGTAAATTCATAAGACCAGTGCTGTCTTGTTTTAAACTCTCTATCTCTCCGAGTCCAATTTTTCCTTGTTAAATATCAGCTTGTCTGGGGTGTTGTTTTTTTTTTGAGAGAAGAAAGTTGAGTTATTGTGAAAGCCATGGTGATGTCACAGCTAGACATCGTCTTGCAATAATTTCAGCCTTGGTCGTCTACAAATCCATTTAAGATATTCACATGAAGTCTTTTTTATTAAAGTGACTTCATAATTATCTTAGCACTGGGCTTGAGCAGTGTGTGTATACCATGTGATAAATTGTGTCATAAGTGCTATGTCGGATGACAATATTTTGCTTCGAATGGAGACTTTAAACAAAGATAACTACTTTTTCTTCACCATTTTAAATGAAACATAGCGCAGTCTATGCCGCTTACGGAGCCCAGCATTCAATCTTTTACCAGAGTTTGATTGAGAGTTTATTTTCTTAAAAACCTTTTCACAATACGGTCGTCTGATGGAGCACTGTCAAACCATTATTTTGGAAACTGGTTTGTCGAATTGTGTTTGATGAAACTAATCATCTTATCAAACTTTAGTAATAAAAAAGGCGGGGCTCTTTTAGCGGCATAGACTGCCCTTTGTTTTATTTAAAATGGTGTAGTAAAAGATAAATTATATTTGATATAAGTCTTCATTTTAAGCAAAATGTTGCCTTCCGACGTAGCAAATATATATATGATGCAATTTATCATATGGTATACACACACTGTTGGGGAGGGAATCTAATTTTAACTGGAACTATGGTGACAGTGGCCAATAGTACTGGCCGACTTTTCTAGCATGAAATTGTTTTTCATGACAGCTGTTTACAGGCTGGTTGAGATTTTCCAACATGTTACATGTTCGTGGCAATGTACCCCATGTGACGTCGGAGATATTGCAGTGTTTTCGTCAGATTTCTTCAATGTATAATGAACAATTTAGATGAACTGATTTACTGCAGATATATTCACTTAAAGATTTTAATATGTAGAAGACTTAAGATGTTTAAGCTTGCAACTAAAAAAAAACAAGTTGAGGTTGCCATAAGGTACTGAAACTTGCGTCTGTGCTCATTTCTGGAAACAAAATCAACACTTCAACAAATCAAAATTACACTTAGTACAGCATGTTTAATATATATTGAAGAAGAGAGATAATATAATTATGTATTGTAGTTCTGATCCGTTGAAATGTTTCTACCCTTAACCTGAAACCTTACTTGTGATTGGTCGTATCTGTTTTCCAGCCACTCCTTCCATTTGTAGCTCAGGTCTAAGTAGAGTGATAAAATGTGATTCTGATTGTCCGCTCACTTACAGTCCCTGTACTCCTGTTACATAACCTGGCTTTTCATTGGTCTGTTCTAGCCAAGCCAGCAAGTGCAGTTCCTGTTGGAGGAAATTCAGTGCGTGTTTCCTTGCTCTTGATTGACGGTCAATGTTATAATCTGTCCTGATTGGTCTATTTCAGCCACGCCGCCAAGCCAGCATGTGCAGTTCCTATTGGAGGAGGATGATGATGAGGAACATAGGACACATGACCTGTTCTGTGAGCTCGGGGAGCTGTTCACTCAGGATGGGGAGATGCAGTGGAAGGAAACTGCCAGGTAGGCCAGGGTTTTACTTTGTGGTTCATGTAGTTGATGGAATAGACATGGGGTGGAGCTGCCTGGTTTTTAATATATCCATAACCATTCCATAACCATTCTACCAGTAAAAGCCCTAAAGAAACAAAGAACATGGACTTGAATTGAACATAATGTTAGCTTTCTTTCAAGCTTTTGTGCTGAATAATACCATGAAGTTGCTGAATACTTAAAATATCTTTCAAAGTAATCCTCTTATATTGGTAAAATATTTTAATATGAATTCCATAAATGCTCTCCCCTATCTTCCATGAATATTACATTATGAATCTTATGTTTCTCTGCCTGAATAATCTGGATGTTTGGTTCCTATACCGTGAAATCATTTATGTTCGTGGGGCATTAATGTTCGTGGTTTTCGTGGGTAGGGTGATCCATGAATTTAAGATCCCACGAAATATAGACCCTTTATTCACTTTTTCAACTGCCATGTTATGTACATACTTGGTTATTCGTTACAGAAGTCGCAGTATACAGCGTTTATACCTATCTCACTGTATATTTTACTATTTTTGTTTTATTAATATATTATATCTGCCTTTAACAAATAATAAACCAAATCAATTAAAAGTGACAAAGTACAAAACAACGCGTTCAGTATGTTTATTAAACAAAAACGTGTGAATAAATATTGTAATGATCTTGTTAACTTCTTTTTCACAGTTTGCAAAATTCTTAATTGGTATTCAATGGCTTCCCCTATCTGTATTTATTATCAGGGTGCATCTTCTTTTATGACCTTAATTCCCAATTAAATCGATAATTGACATGGGTATATGCACTAATTGGCATCTCGTACCACTTTGCGAGTGTCATAAACCGTGTGACGTAAATCACGGGCCAGCGGTGGAGATTATGCAGACGATCTAGGATGATTGCATATTCGATTATTTTTTTTCAAAAATGAAAAACCTCAAATTCAAGTACCCACGAAATTGTATTTTTTCGGCAAAGCACGAAATTTCATGCCAACGAATATAAATGATTTCACAGTATTTCTCTCATGAGCACATTCCCTTGAATATTCTACCCCCTAGTGTTCTCTCCTGATTGTGTTTCTTTGAATTCTGTCCTCTGTTTAGTTTCATCTTAATTACCTCCCCTGACTACTCTTGCGGTCCATGCCTCTAATCATCTATTGAAGCTTATGTCCCTGAATATTCCCACCTAAATTACTTTTGTTGGAGCTACTCTTGGTCAATGCTTCACGTGGCTAAGTGTTTCTTCATCAATTGTGTTATTTTTTATACCCCCCAAAACAAAGTTTGGGGGGGGGGGGGTATACTGGAATCGGGTTGTCTGTCTGTCCGTCTGTCCGTCCGTTTTTTTTGTCCGGGATTCATCTTTGTCGTTATTGAACAAATCTTTTTCAAACTTTCAGATATTAATGGCCATGATGTAAACTTGCGCCTCTGTGAAATTGGTACGGGTCACATGACCCTGACCAGAGTTATCTCCCCTTGATGTGTTAAAGTAGGCCTGTCCGGGATTCATCTTTGTTATTATTCAACAAATCTTTATCAAACTTTCAGAAATTAATGGCCATGTTGTAAACTTTCGCCTCTGTGAATTTGGTACAGGTCACATGACCCTGACTGGAGTTATCTCCCCTTGATGTGTTAAAGTAGGCAAAATAAGCCCTGTCCGGGATTCATCTTTGTTATTATTCAACAAATCTTTATCAAACTTTCAGAAATTAATGGCCATGTTGTAAACTTTCGCCTCTGTGAATTTGGTACAGGTCACATGACCCTGACTGGAGTTATCTCCCCTTGTAGGCAAAATTAGCTTTGTCCGGCCTAACTCCAGGGCAAACAACCTAGACATGGAGGGGTGGGGGGTATTCGTTAGCCTATGGCTTACAGTTCTAGTTTATTTTTGTTCCATATTGTTCCTTAATAGCGTCACCTAAATTACCTCCCCTGCTGCTCCTGCCATCTCGACGTCATACTCAAACTAATTTTAATCGAAGCCAGAATGTTCCGATTCGTCAGACAAACACTGAAATATAAATGACATTATTCTGGAATGTTGTTTTAAACTGAAGTTAACAAGGGCATAAATTAGCTCTACATTCCATTCTTGTGTATTCGAAAACACGTGTTTCAACAGCTGATCGATGTTAAATTGGGTCATGTCAAGGTTTAACAATAGGGATAGTCATTATTTTATAACACATTTGTACTTACTTTCAATTTGTAGAAGCAGATGCGCATTTTTATGACCGGATTAGCGAAACAGAAGTGACACATGTCCCATATAATGATTTATGGCCTTTGTTTATACAAGCCAGATGATTTTTTGTTTATCCAACATGGCCGACATTTTGACACGTTTTCGAACCATGACCTGTGACGTCAGGCCCGTGATCAATAAAATATAGTTGTATTATTGGTAGTTAATTATAACTGTATTATTGGTAGTTAATTATAACTTGCAGTATTGTGTAAATTTCCACGAGGAAAACGAGAAAGGAATGCCCACAAACCTGCGCAGTCAACGTTTTACGCATCTTTGATACCAGTGACCTTATTTCGCGATTTTCCGAAATTCTTTAAATAGTAACATAGTGTTTTTTTCAGTGCATTGTATTTATCGATGTTTATACTTCATGAATATGAATTTATAGCGAATAAACAAGCATCAGGTATGAAAATAAATGCCCCTACATTACGAATACGTAGGATTACGTATCTATGAAGCTATGGATAAAACGTTAAGATCCGTATCTATGAAGCTATGGATAGATAAGTAAAATTGCGTATCTATGAAGTAAAGGGTTAATAGCGTCACCTAAATTACCTCCCCTGCTGCTCTTCTGTATTACAGGTGGATCAAGTTTGAGGAGGATGTGGAGGAGGGCGGTGAGCGCTGGTCCAAGCCCCATGTGGCCACCCTGTCCCTACATCACCTCTTTGAGCTTAGATCATGTATACACAGTGGAACTATGGTACTGGATATGGATGTGGAGTACTTCCATCAGGCTGTTGGTGAGTGGGGGACTGAAAGCCTTACATGGTCTTGGGTGGTCTGTAGTTTTGAAAGTATACAGTTTTGTGGCCTTTAAAGGTTAATGCTTTTCAGCTTAATTTAGAAAACAAATGTTTCTGATTTGTTTGTAGACTTGTTTCATTTAGAATCATGAAGGTGATATGAACATTTTATGATGAATGCGGGTTTAGCAAGATTTAAAAAGGGAAAGTGCTGCATAAAATGTGTAGGGTGTTAAGAAAGAAAAGGGATGTTCAGACTGCACATTTAAGAATTTAACACGTTGAATTTGACAGAAAATGTTGGAATTGTGTTTATTTGAAATTATTCTATATTTCCAATCCCAAAACTATTTAGTTGGTGCTTATTTATGAGTGTATAATAAATTTTAAAAAAAAACATAAGAAATATTTTATCATCAAAAGCACTTGATCCTATAAAGGCAGTAGGGTGCACATGTGATCTCCATGAGGAAAGAATGGGGCTGCCATAATGGGCAGGGTGTAGCACACCCTTAACAAACTCATTAGTTGAAACCCTAGACTTGTAGATCATTTAAGATTACACTGACTTGGAAGGTCATAATATCATATTTCAAACATCTCACCTCCCATTCCCAGACATCTTACTGGACAACATGTGTGCTGGAAATCAGTTAGAGGAAACCTTAAAGGACCAGGTGCGTGACGTTCTGCTTCAGCGACATCGACATCTCAATGAGAAGCACGAAAAACATCACCATAGCAACGGTTCCAGGATGCACCTCCCCATTATACGATCTCTGGCTGACATAGGACGGAAATACTCCTTGCCTCGGGAGATCCATCACCATGGTGAGTCAGCAAGTTACAAAACATTTCAAAATGACTTAAATGTTAAGTTTGGGCGTCTGATTAGTGTTAATCAGTGGTTTGATTATTAGGTTCGTGAAAATGAAGAGACTCTAAAAAACACTTAAAATCTTTTTGATTTCACACCTTAAATTAAGTTGTTTCTCTGAATTTCTAAATAATTATAGTTTCTTTCCAGCATTTCTGCACACACAACAGACAGGACAAGTTTACCAAACTATAAGGCCTTATTCAACATTAAAAATAAATGCAATGTTTAAACCCATTACGCCTTATTAAGGCAGCAGGTATATAATTGAATTTTAAACAGGTGACAGTTGTTGACATCTGGGGTTTTGACTGGCCAGGTGAGACTGCTGACCGGGTAATAGACTATGCATTTTTTTCCAAGGATTTTAGATGCCTGGAGCACCTCCGCCGCGGGGTATTCTGACACATTTATGTTCCAGGGATGGGATTTCATGGATCTGAATCGTCTGCGAATTCCAAGATTTCCGCGGAATTTATGGCTTCAAAACCAATAATATATATATAAAATAAATACATAATTATATATAGATTTATATTTATATTTTTCCAATGATTGAAAAAAGTTACGATAACTGGTTGCTTTGGTTATTACTTAATTTGGCTAATTTACAGATGAGGAAAGCGTTCCCCAGCCATCAGGTACAAGAGAATGCATATAACTGCATAGTCCAGATTGATATATTTAGTAACAGTGTCCTGACATAGGATGGAATTGGCTTACCCCACCCACGTTATGTATAGTGCAGACGTGTTGTGTGTTGATTATTGTCTGATATCCTCGATACTCAACTACTTTCTGCGCTTCATTATTTTTTGGTGCATTAAACTGGCAACATATTGTTCTGTTCCGCAGCAACTGACATTTAACTTAACAATGACAAAGTTTTTATTATATCCGACAAACATGTGGTATTGCAACTGACCCCTAGGTGATAAAATCTCCCTAAAAAAACCTTGTTGTTTTTTAATTCAATTTACTCAAAATATTAAGAAAACATAATTATTACCGTCTGTTACCCAATGGTACTTGCCTGTTGTGTTAGTAAAATGTGTTTTTGGATTGCCGATGATCTGTATATGATTTATGACAAAAGTCCGACCTGTGCAGTGTTTAAACTAAACTGGAAATAAAATCAACGGCTGGTTATAACTGATTGGCCATTAAAAAAAAGAGTATAAAATGACATTTGAAATTTAAACTTACACATGCTACATATAATTTACAAATGTTTAAATGTTTATGTTCATTTCAAGGTTAGATGATCTGGATTTCAACTCTGCCCATCTCATTTATTTAATGAACTAAAACCCCTTGTTTACTCCCTTATTCGTTAATAGATTTGAAAAATTCTGTCAGTTTTGAGTTCAATTTAAACAGACAGCATAATTTTATGCTCAAAATTAATTGCTGTTTCCTTCAAAGGGACTAGCTCATGGTTTGTAATATGCACTTTTTAATTTCAAAAAAAAGTGTGGCAAATCATTTTGAGAATTAAAATTAAGACTGACAGCTGGGACCCTTCGAAGCAAATGATGATATCTGCTCAAATATTGCTTATGCAGACCAAAACTTTCAATTGCGTTACTAACGGCTTTCCGTGATTTCTTGGCTGCTTGATTGACATTATCATGTGATGTCAAAATATCAATCTCTGATGTATAAGTCCTTGTGGCCTAGTGGTTAAGGCATCAGTTTTCTATTCTTTTCTTAACTTTACTGGCATGGGCTCACACCCAATTTAATCCCCAATATTTTTTGATAATTAAATTGTATTTTTTTATGGAATTTCTATGTCATAGAGTAAAATAAGGATAAAATAAGTGATTTCAAATGCAATACCAAGAAAACTTATTTTTGGTCCGAAAACATGCGCGAGTCCCTTTAAAAACTAAGCATAGGGTCAGGACACTGAATGTAGAAACTTAGTCATAGCTTGCATCAATAGTTATTAATGTTGTTAAAGACAGTCGCCCCTTTTTTGGCCGTGTTGTTGATATTGTGGTATCGTGAAAGTTCAGTGCTCCCTGAGTTGTGGTTTTTATGGATTTTTTCTTATCTATAACTTTAGAAACGAAACAGTTGTATTTAATTAGTTAACACAGTTATGCATGAAAAATATGTAACATTTTGGGGGTATGTAAATGATAATACCATATCGTTAATCTGCGAAGCATTAGAAAAGTTAGTTCACACTTTTAAATCATGAGGACATAAACATCTTTCTTTTTTTAGCTTAAGTATTATCATACTAAAATAAAGTAATGTAATTTGATACATATATTTTATTTGCATTATTTAACATTGATCTATAACGTGGTCTTATTACGTCACAATGGGATATCACACCTGCGATTGGGAGTATAAACACCTTCTCAATTTAGCAGACGATATTTTCAAGGGAAAATCAATACACAAAAGGTTAAACTTTAATTTTATAAACATCCGGGATATTGTTTACAAATAGAAAGATGCAAAATTGAAATATTGAAATGACCCTATTGAAATATGCGGGCCATGCGTTTACATCCAGTAATGGATACAGTCGGCCAGATGCGTATACATCTGCTAATGAGCTATGTCGGCCTATCTCGTATACATGCGCTAAAGGGTTAAGCTAAGAAATAATACTGATTTTTTTGTTTTTCTATAATTGAAGTAATATTTATAATAAGAGTTTTATTCTTTAGATGGGAATAATCTTAATGATAATCACAATATATCATTTATCAAAATCAAATTTTAGTAAGTTTAAGATTTTTTTTCTCGCTTAAGCCCGTTGAGCTTAAAAAGTTCAGGGAAATTGGGGCTTGGGACTAACTTAGCTATCAAGCAAGGGAGTCAACTGTAACTATTGTGACTAAGAATAGAAAAAAAATCAAGACAAGAAATAACACTGTATAACGTGTAGATCTGTTTGAAGCACTGTGTTTGACTCGTGAACTTTATGAAATTTACTTTAAACAAATACAAATGTATTCCCTTTACATATTTTGTCAAATAATGTGTCTATATACATGTACTCTACACTACATAAAAATCCATACAATTATACATGTTCAGGCCTCAGTTAATAAATGGTTTGCTTGGCTTTTCCTGACCTACTTAAAAAAAAATACCCACCAACCGGAACGGTTTGTAGTCTCTCTGGTCGTAATTTCTTTTCCTTTTTCATTACAGAATTAAGGGGTTAGGAAGGGTTTGAAAAAAATTGATGATAAAGAACCTATGCTGCCACACCTAAAAATGTGGGTATGGAAATGCCAAAGAAACAGTTTATTAGTTGTGGTTGAATTATATAGATATTACATGTTTTTATTTTCTTTTACTTCAACATTTAGTTATGCTTGAAATAATGGTTTCTGCATAAGTTTTACTTTGTTTAAACTTAAAGCATTTTGATTGGTCAGTTTTAATTTTGAGGTTTTTGATTGGTTAGTTTTAATTTTGAGCATTTTGACTGTTGTGCAAAACGTTTTTATTAGTTTGTGAAACAGCGTGCTTGTTTTTGACCCCCAGGCCAACACCACCATCACCACGTTAATTTTGACCCAGAGGTACGGGTCACAAATTTTGGGCTCCAAGGTAAATAACATTTTTTGTAGCTGCTGGCTGCACCATTTTCTATGATGTGTTCCTCATACATTATTTTCCTCACTACAACAAACTAAGAATGGCTGTAGGGTAAACTATGTTATATTTTGTCAGGTGTAAGCTTTGAATAATGATGCCATAATATTTTGATAGGTATATTAATATAATTAACAATTTTTGCCTTAAAAACTTATTTCATGAACAAATCTAGCAGATTATTGATAATCACTTCTTTGGCTTGGATTAATACATGTATGACACAGGGATGTGATTTGTCCGCAGATTCGCGGAATTCCGCGGATCTAATGGCCCCAGGGACCCCTCCCCCAAAAAAACAACAACAAAAAAAACAACTTTTTTTTAGCTGATTTAAAAAGTTACCAGAGTGCTTTTGGTTAGAGTTGATATTCAAATTTAAAGGCAGTTTTTCTTCTACGACAGTGTGCTTTTGACCCCATAAGTGCCCCAAGAACCCATGGCCGAACTGGTTTCAGCCCTCCAGCTGCCAGGTGACAGTCACATCCCTGATGACACTGATCAGGTCGTTAACTAGCTTTATGGGCCACTTTCGTTTGTTGGAAAGCCATTAAACAATCCATTTATATGTTTTGTTTATACATGTCTGTCTGCTCTATTTGTATGTGGTGAAACAAATTTTTAACACCCATTCCATTCATGTAAAATGGCCAACTAATAAATATTTAATATTGTCATTATGAATGTCGGGCAAATTTATGTGTCGTTATTTGGTCGTTAGTAAAGCTTTCTATTTTTGCATTTCATTGTTTTTTACCCTCTGAAACACATTTGCATGCACACATTTAACTATTTTATTTGTTTGATACAGTATAAAACACACATATGAATATCTGATTTTTTAGGACAATCTAAAACACACATATGAATATCTGATTTTTTAGTACAATCTAAAACACACACATGAATATCTGATTTTTTAGTACAATCTAAAACACACATATGAATATCTGATTTTTTAGTACAATCTAAAACACACATATGAATATCTGATTTTTTAGTACCATTTAAAATTATTAAAAACTGATTTTTAAGTACATTCTAAAACACATGTATGGATATTTGACCTTTCATACAGTCTTATTCACACATTAGAATATCTTAATTTTTCATACAAACAAAAACATCTTTTAGTACAGTCTAAAACACACATACAGTCTATAACACACATACAGTCTATAACACACATACAGACTAATACACACATATGAATATTTGACCTTTAAGTACCGTCTAAAAATAACTGATTTTTAAGTACATTCTAAGTACAGTCTTAAACACACATGAATATCTGATCTTTTGGGTACAGTCTTTAACACACATGAATATCTGATCTTTTGGGTACAGTCTTTAACACACATGAATATCTGATCTTTTGGGTACAGTCTTTAACACACATGAATATCTGATCTTTTGGGTACAGTCTTTAACACACATGAATATCTGATCTTTTGGGTACAGTCTTTAACACTCATGAATATCTGATCTTTCGGGTACAGTCTTTAACACTCATGAATATCTGATCTTTTGGGTACAGTCTTTAACACACATGAATATCTGATCTTTTGGGTACAGTCTTTAACACACATGAATATCTGATCTTTTGGGTACAGTCTTTAACACTCATGTAAATGTCTGGTTCTTTTGAGACAGCGTAAAACACACATTAATAGGAATATCAGATATTTCTTAAACATACATTCTATTTATATCTGATATCTGCGATACAGTCTTAAACACACATTCTATTTATATCTGATATCTGCAATACAGTCTTAAACACACATTTGGATATCTGATCTTTTGAATTTGGTCTAAAACACACAATCGGAGTATCAGATCTTTTGGGTACATGTCCAAGACACTCATATGAGGGAGTTTTTGCTAGTTAGAGCTATGGAAGGTTGCTACCTGTCCTGTGCTTTTTTGGTTCATCCACCTGCCTTCATGGTCTCCCAGCCTTGGCATCCTGCTTTCTGGCAATTCAATGCTTCAGATAATAAAAAAATCTTCTGTTTTGATTTAAACTGATACAGTGATTATAAATGCATACTTAATTTAACATATGTTGCAGAATGATGAAACCTATTTCAATTAAACAAAATTCCGATCAAACCTTTTATGTAAATAATTTATATAAAACATATAAAAAACACACAATCAAACAGGTTGTTTTTCTTACTTATTTTTATATATAAACATTTGGCCTTCATCAAAAGATAAATAAACCTAACTTTTAATAACATTTAATGTCAAATTCACAACACCTTAAATCTTCACAGCCTGATACACTGTGCCTTTTCTCCCTTAGCACACCCTGTCCCTCTTTTGTAATACCCTGCCTTTTTTAAAACCCGCCTAAAATCCTGGTATTTGTCTGATTATTTGGATACAGTGTAAAACATGCGTACATAATTATGAATATCTGATATTTTGGGTTCAGTCTAAGACAAACATGTTATTATTTAAATGCAGGATCTGTTTAATACTGCCTGAAATTTAACACTCATACTTTATATTTTTGTTGCACTCTATAAAACACTTCAATGATTATCTGATCTTTAGGATACAATCTAAAATGCTTCAATGATTATCTGATCTTTTGGATACAACATAAAACACTTAAATGGTGATCTGATGTTTTGGATACAATATAAAACACTTCAATGGTGATCTGATCTTTTGGATACAGTCTTAAACACTTCAGTGGTTATCTGATCATTTGATACAGTCTAAAATGCTTCAATGATTATCTGATCTTTTGGATAAAGTTTAAAACACTTGAATGGTTTTCTGATCTTTTGATTACAGTCTAAAACACTTCAATTGTTATGTGATCTTTTGGACGCAGTCTCAAACACTTCAATGGTTATCTGCTTTTTATGCCCCCACAAAGTGGCGGCATATAGGGTTGCCCTTGTCCGTACGTACGTCTGTCTGTCTGTACGTACGTACGTCCCGAAGATTGTTTCCGATCTAATTCTTGAAAACCGTTTGTCCAATCCTCACCAAACTTTAAACACATGTTTGTGACCATAATATCTTGATCAAGTTCGATAGTCATGGAAATCGCTTTAGTCATTTAGGAGTTACGGCCCTTTTTTGCCAAAAATACTTCAAAAATATATGTTTCCAATCTAATTCTTGAAAACTGTTTGTCCAATCCTCACCAAACTTTAAACACATGTTTGTGACCATAATATCTTGATCAAGTTCGATAGTCATGGAAATCGCTTTAGTCATTTAGGAGTTACGGCCCTTTTTTGCCAAAAATACTTCAAAAATATATGTTTCCAATCTAATTCTTGAAAAGTATGTGTCCAATGTGGATCCAACAAGTTTTTTCCTGCCTGAATGGCGCCATATAACCTATACAGTCTTGCGATGCCGTAAAACCCAACTCAACTCAACTTATCCTATATGTGCAGATTATTTTGGATACAGTACAAATAACTTCAATGGTAATGTGTTCTTTGGATACAGCCTTAAACACTTCAATGATTATCTGATCTTTTGGATACAGTCTAAAGCATTTCAATGATTATCTGATCTTTTGGACATAGTCTAAAAGGCTTCAATAATTATCTGATCCTTTGGACACCATCTAAAACACTTCAATGATTATCTGATCATTTGGGTACTGTCTAAACACTTCAATGATTATCTGATTGTTTGGACACAGTCTTAAACATTTCAATGATTATCTGATCTTTTGGATACAGTCTAAAACACTTCAATGGTTAGCAGATTTTTTGGACACTGTCTTATACACTTCTATGGTTATGTGATCGTTTTGGATTTGTTATCTTTTGTGTGGAGTCTAAAACATACATTTTTATTTCATATATTTTGGATACAATCTAAAACACAAACATAAGATTTCTTGATGTTTGGGTGCATTCTTATGACTCATTGAATATAAAAATCTGTTATTTTTTTGGGAAATAATAGATCCTAATTTCGACATTATTTTTTATGTATTTTTTCCCATTATAAAGAATTTTTATACCTGACCTTAACAGTTCCCATTATTCCTTTATGTATATATTGTATAATCAGCTCATATTATTACTAAAACTGATCTAGAACTAGAAGATGAAAATAATTTCAAGAAAATAGTATTAGTATACATGTATTTGCATAGTCTATATTGTGAGAAATTCATTATATTTTCTTAACATAGTAAGACATTATATGTGTTTTTAAGTGCATATATGTATTTACTTTTCTTTATTTCAAAAGGAAACAAAAGAATATAATAACAGTTGCTTTATTAAAAATTCTTCTAACATCACTGCGTGTGAAAACTTAATTCTTTTAGCAATAATGTAGTATCAAATATTTTGATGCACAGTTTGTAATTTAATAATTACCCTTTAAAAGAAATAAGTAAAATTTGTCCATCTGAAACTAACAATAATTTGAAACAACACCAGTTTCTCTTTGCTGTACAATGTATATATATGTGTTTAAAACTCTCTCTCTTTTTTTCAAATATTGTTTCTTTTTACAGCCGTTTGCAAGGTGATAAACTGATGTAAAACTGCTCTGAAAGTAGCAAATTTACTGCAGTTCTGCATCAGATAAGCATTTTAACCATGATTTGGTATGGAAATTATAAATTGTGTACGTCCATTCTGTAACAGTATAAACTAAAGGCATAATGAAATTACTAACAGCATAAGATTATTTGATCGTGATTTGGAAAAGAAAACATGGGGGGGGGGGGCAAAGAGTGGCAAAACAGCAAATCTTCATTTCATTGTAACTTTCTTTCTACTGAAAGTCTGCTTAATTTTATTGCTAGTCTAAATTGTACAATTATTCACATTTATTTTTGTAAAACGAATAAATAAAGATGATTCGTTATTATGAATTTGATAAAAATGCTTTTCTGAGGCTGAGTCTAGGCTTGGACTGCAGATTGTCGGTTATTATGGCCCATGATTAGAAGTTCTTGCGATAGAAAAACTTTAAGTTGAATATCACAAGGTTTTTGTTGATAATAAAATGTTTCTTTTGTTTTCCAAAGTGTTTTATGAGAAAATCAAATTCATTAGATCATATACAGAATGATTATCTGTAATTGTTTATTAGAATTAAAGAAGTGAATTAAAGCCTTTGCAATAAATCTGTTAAAAACATGCAAGTCTAATGGTTCTGTTGACAGTCACATCATGCATTTGTTAACAGATTATTTTCAATGGCTATAAATTGCCTTTGGTTTATGAGATGGCCAAAATTGCTGTCATAGTCTTTATGTTATCAGGAGGTGTGTCCTGTTTTTGCTTGGCTTATAAGCTGCAATGTATATTTTTAATGAGCAATTAATATAAAATAAATAATATTAAAGAAATGTTATTGACTATCAGTGTTTTTTCAAACAGTAGAATCTAATATTAAAGCTGCACTCTCACAGATTGAACGTTTTGACAACTTTTTTATTTTTTTGTCTTGGAACGAGCCAATTTTTGCGAAAATCTATGGAAACCAGTTAAATAAGACTGCTGACAAAAATTTAGATCACAGATTTTTATATTTAAGTTCAAAAACTGATGTTTTATGCATTTTTCTTAAGCCGTTAGTAACGGTATAAGCCATAAAACATTAATTTTCGAACGGAAATATGAAAAACTATGATCTGATTTTTTGTCAGCAATCTTATATCATTGGTTTGAAGATGTTTACGCAAAAATTTGCTCTTTCCAAGACAAAAAAATAAAAAGTTGTAAAAACGTTAAATCTGTGAAAGTGCAGGTTTTACATGAGAAGGTAAAGTTAGTATATTTTTCTATAATTAAATAAAATACATGATGTATGAGAGTGTCTTTGGTTTTTTCTGTTTTATAATTTATAAGGAAAATAATTTTGAATTATTAAATTTTTTAAATCTTTAGAAAGAAAATAAAACATCGTTAAGGATATCATGAAGGAACCAAATATAAAAAATAATATTTTACCTCTAAAACTGTAAAAGATAAATGATAAAATCAGTATGGCAATTTTCAGGGTCAAGGGTGAATTATATAATGATAGACACAGGAGGAATAGCTGATGCAGGTTTGAATGTTCGTGGTTGGATCTTGCTAAAATTGCCCTAATGGTCCTTGTTTGTAAGATCTGTATTACGATGTCCCAGTTAGAACAATCATGTTAATTTGGGTTATACTAGGACTTATAAATTCAGTGTATGACATTATTAATATGTTTATAGAAGGTATTTTACTCATTAGCACTAAAAGCTGCACTCTCGCAGATTGACCATTTTAACAACTTTTTTATTTTTTGTCTTGGAAAGTGCAAATTTTTGTGTAAATGTCTGAAAACCAATGATATAAGATTGCTGACAAAAAATCAGATATCTAGTAGATTTTCATGTTTCTGTTCGAAAATAAATGTTTAATTGCTTAAACCATTACTAACGGTTTAAGAAAAATGCATAAAACATCTCTTTTTTTCAACTTAAATATAAAAATCTGCAATCTGATTTTTTGTCAGCAGTCTTATAGAACTGGTTACTATGGATTTTTGAAAAAATTCGCTCCTTCCAAGATAAACAATAAAAAAGTTGTCAAAATGTTCAATCTGTGAGAGTACAGCTTTAAAAATTGCTTATAGTTTTAAATGTTACAATTAGTTTACAAGGAGCAATTCATTATCTTTTAGTAAAAAACAAACTAATGGACTATAATTATAATACTATAAAAAAATAATGTTTTTTTCATGGAAATGTGTGGCTAATTCTAGACAAAATGTTTTGAGTGGTGTAATCGAGTGCAGCTATATCTAAAAGAGTAAATTGAGTTGCTGCGTGACTTCAGTTTTAATACTTGACTAAGAGTGCGAAATGTATTTTACAAAAATGGTTACATACCGTATTATATCATGCATAGGACGCACTTTTTTACCCCCAATTCTCATATTAAAAAGTGCCTGCGTCCTTTCTATGCTATTAGAATTGCATCTGTTTTTTCTCAGTCCATTTCGGGTCGAAAATATTGGACCGGGGAAGAACGCGGTAATAGTAAGTATCTGTACTGCGTCACCGAAGAGAACAACTGACATATGTAAAATCACGGAAGTTAACACACGCAGAGATATATTGAATGTTTACTTTAAAATGATTTATTGAGAAATAAATTGAAAAAAAATACGAGTGTTTACTTTTTTATAAAAGGGACGCTACTCACAAAAACTCGATGTGAGTCAGCATTTTAACTGGATTGAGTTATAACGGCAACGGAAAATCGGGAAAGGAGGTAAATATCAATTAATCGTTGTTCATGATTTTAATGTTTCGATATTTTACAAAACATTTTGTTGTATGTTACTGTTTTAAAAAAATAATGAAGGAATGTGCATAACGCAAAGTAGCATTATTGTCAATATCAAATCTTTTCAAATGTGCGAAGGTGTGAAAAACACCCGCTGTCTGTCATTAGAAAAATGGTTGTTTGTTCGCACTTTACCTGACGTGCCTTCCGCTGGCAAGACTAATTACCGACAATCATTAATTATGCCTACATGCTTTAATCCGCGCAGCGACAAGCCTTATCAAAACAATCCTCAGTTTTGACAATACAGTTTTGTTGCGATTGCAACGGTTGCAACGGTTGACTGTCATTCAGAAGGCATGTCGGGACTATTGCAACGGTTGCAACGGTTGACTCTCAGTCGGGACTATTACGGCATTTGTATGAGTCTTATAATATGCGTGAATGTTCTCAAAATGTCAAGACATATATCTTTGTTATGTACGCTAAATTACCAAAATACGACGATAATTATCGAAATACACAAGACAGTTATCGAAATATGCCTAATATACAATTTTTTGTTTGTTTTTTACTTCAATATATGTTATAAATACTTTACCAACCTCAATTTTTCGGCTCCTATTTTAACATTTTTCCGCTGCGTCCTATCTTATATATTAAGGGGTTTTACCCGTTTTCTCAACTATTTTTTTGCCTGCGTCCTATCTATGCTAGCGTCCTATACATGATATAATACGGTAGTTTTTTCAGACTTAAGAAACATGTTCATTTGGTGCATTCTTATCAGCGTGTATTGTAAGAATTGGAATTGTCGAATTGATAATTCTTTATAGATAGAATATCTATTTTTAAAACTAATATCTTTATATGTCAGTTAAGGCAATATTAACTTGATTTTGCAAGTAAAATGTTTGAATTTAGTTTGTGACACTCGTTCCACATTTAACTGAAATTTCTTGATCTAATATCAGATTCTGTCTATATTCTGTCGTACACTTATTGGTGAGACAGCCCCATTGTCTTCAAGTAATTCATTTGTTTATGTTTAGAATATTTTATTTGTTATTGTTAAATTACTGAGTACTGTTTTTTATGTTTCTTTATGACTTTTCAGTGTTTTGACAAAAAGCCTTTTTTTTTGCTAAGAAACATTACTAGAGCTTGTTGCTGTAAAATTCATACAAAATACGAGATTTCCTTTTCAGGCAATGTATATCTTTACCCAAGAAATCTGTTGTTATATATTTGTTATTTTATATAAAAACAAATACAATAGCTTTTTACCCCAGACAGCATGTTTATTGTACCTTGTATGTTTTTCGCAAGCACGATACAATCAATTTTCAAATTTTATTGTATTTAATGAGATTTGTAAAGAAAATTACTACTTTTCAGCTATTTAAAATGAAACGAGAGAAATTTTATGGTAAAATTATAAAAAAAAAAAAACGGAAAGAAAAATATTGTTTAATATGAAATTTTATTTCAGAAATATTGCAGTTATGTACTTGATTACAATCATTCACTAAACTAACTTAAATGACCTCGATTTTGAAATTGCCTTGCTAAATTTACCTAAGCGTGGCTGTAAAACAATTCACAGTTGAATGAATAGCATCGGAGGCCTGTATCTTTACATATTTAGTCTGGAAATAATAGTTTCGTCTTTATTGAAAATGATTCTAGGTGATGAAAAGCAATCATTGAAAGGAGTGAAGACAATGCCAAACTTCAATCAGCTTCCCCGTATAGAGAGCGGTCAAAAGCTGGAAAATACTCCAAACAACCACCTGGGCACTGGACTGCGACGGAACCAGTCATCTGGAACTGATTTGCATGAGAGCCCATCTACTGTAAAAGTAGGTCATATTTTTTAACGACAAAATAAAAAAGCTTTTCTAAGTCTGAGACTCCTCTTTAGAGAATAAGGGCCCTGATATTATACCCATGTCTTACATGTCTTTATTTGTCCTAATATTTGAAATTGTTTGCAAACTGGAGGTGAAAATAAAACGGGTTTTGAGTTTAGTCAAGTAATTAAATTATGGGATATAAGGTCAATTGTAACCACGGCCCCCCAGGTCCAGGGGTAAACCGGGGATAGCCGGGAAAATGGGCCGTGTTTTTACCTTCAAGGTGGCTTTGCCGTGCTGGGTGAATACGGTGGTTTTGTTTTCGCGCCAAATATAGCGGGGAATGGGCCTTACCTAGGGGCTACCGTGGTAACAATTGACTGGTGAATAATATGTAGTGAGCTTGATTACCATCGCCATGTTTTATGTCTTTTATTCATCCTCATATTTGTAATTGTATGCAAAATGGACATAAAAATAAACAGGTTTTGAGTTGAGTTGACAACCTGTGATGTCTTAGCAATGTCACTCATTATGACATCACAGTATGTGATTGGTTTGTTTACCATGTTGACTGTTGCTATGCATTCTTACAGACAAGTGGTGTAAGTAATCTATTTAAAATAAAGCCTGTATTCGGATATTTAATAAATTATTTATTCTATAAGTATATTCACTCCACAACAATAGCATAAGAGTTATTACAATGATTAGGCTACAAACCTATTTAGCCCTTAGCTTTCATCCATATTAAACCACCAGCTAGTTTGTATATTTAATGGGCAATATTAATCAATATTTAATGGTTCATTCACTTTTTTTCATTGTTAAGTAGCATTCATATTTTCTTTTTAAATGTATAAAACATGTTCCAGTATTTGCTATACTCTCCAAACAAAAATGTGGAGTTTTGTTTTTCATTTATTGTCATTCAATATGATAAAAGCTCTGGTCTGTAAATTCCGACTAGTAAAGATGAAACGTTAATTGTTTGTCTCTCAGACTGATAGGACTTATAAGTTTACAATCTTATGGCATTCAAATTCAAGCTTATTTTACATGAGTCTTAATAAATGGTTTGAAGAACATGACTGTATTAAAAGGACATTAATTAAGCTTTGTCTTGTGTTTACTTCTATGAAAATAGAAATAACACAAGGCTCAGCTGCACCACGGAATCTACAGCTCATTTTCTTTGAACCACTGATAAGTGGAGGAGCTGGTGTTTAGTGACCGTGACCTAATCCAATGAGTATAATCACCATGTAGTTAGTTGCCAGTACCATATATACCCCATCACACAGATTAGGAGCTGTATTCATAAACCTTGGGTTAATTCTTCAACTTTAATGGAAATTCCCTTTTTTAAAGTTGAATTTAAAGGATTAAAGGAGTCATACAATGTTTGTACAGCACAAAATTGAAAAGATTTAAGAAAATGGATTGTATGGATCCTTTGAAGAGTTGAGGGGATTTTTAATACATTTTGTCAAAAAAAAATTGGGATTTTTTACTGGTTTGGATTTTTTTGGCTTTAAGAATACAGCTCCAAAACTTCTTTTCACAATCATTATAACATTAGTCATGACATTTATTGTATATATTGGAACAAATACTTCAAAACTCAAGAATTACCTTGATCTATTCCACAGATTCTTCGTATAAATTGGCTCAGATTTTGATGCACTGTAGCCTGGGTGGTGAGATGATGATCATATATAATTATATAATACGTTTTCTGTCATATGATATTAAATCTGTTGTTTTTTTTCCATTGGCAATTCACTGTGTCACCTGTTTCAGCATAAAACAAATATTCTTTTTCAGCTTAATAGTCACTTCATGAAGAAGATCCCGCCAGGCTCCGACGCAGCCAACATCCTCGTTGGTGAGGTAGATTTCCTCAACCACATGATAGTTGGGTTTATCCGCCTGAAGAACTCCAGCGTGATGGGTGACCTGACGGAGGTGCCGGTGCCCACAAAGTTCATGTTCATACTGCTGGGCCCAACAGGGAACCAGAGCCGGTACCACGAGATTGGACGTTCCATTGCTACTCTCATGACAGACGAGGTGGGTGGGATTAAACTAAATGAATAATGTACATGTGGATAGCATGTAAAATCTGGCTAGTATTACATTTCTATATTCAAATTTGAATTGGATAGTCAATTTGCCCATCAATGCACTTTAAATATTTTTACAAATTTTAATCTGGACTGAGTACCAACTTATTTGTTATATGTTATGGAATCAAATTTTTCAAGCACTAGACTGAAATGTCTTGTCTTAAATGTTTCTGAAATACTTCATTTACTTCATTTTCTTCCTGTCTGCCTGGTTGATATTCCATGTTTTAATGTACCATCCCAACAGTTGGGAAGACCTCTTTATATACAGAAAATACCTCTTTGACTCTCCAGTCCTTCTTCCTCCCAGGTATTCCATAATATAGCATACCATGGCGACAACTTGGAAGACCTCTTAGCAGGTATAGATGAGTTTCTGGGACAGGCCACAGGCTACACACCACTATTTATTTACAGAAACTCTTAAACCTCTCTGACCATCCACCTTCTTCCTCCCAGGTATTCCATGATGTAGCATACCACGCCCACAATGAGGCCACAGGCTACACACCACTATTTACTTACAGTTATTATACCCCCACAAACGAAGTGAAAAAAAGAGAAACGGTTTCCGGACGATAACTCATGAAAGACTAGACAGATTTGAACAATTTTTGGTACACAGGTGTAACATCAGAAGATACAGGTCAAGTTCGATATTGGGGCTTGTGGTGCCAAGGTCAAGGTCACTGTTACTAAAAATAGAAAAAACGGTTTCCGGACGATTACTCATGAAAGGCTAGACAGATTTGAACAATTTTTGGTACACAGGTGTAACATCAGAAGATACAGGTCAAGTGTGATATTGGGGCTGGTGGGGCCAAGGTCAAGGTCATTGTTACTAAAAATAGAAAAACGGTTTCCGGACGATAACTCATGAAAGGCTTGACAGATTTGAACAATTTTTGGTACACAGGTGTAACATCAGAAGATACAGGTCAAGTGTGATATTGGGGCTGATGGGGCCAAGGTCAAGGTCATTGTTACTAAAAATAGAAAAACGGTTTCCGGACGATAACTCATGAAAGGCTTGACAGATTTGAACAATTTTTGGTACACAGGTGAAACATCAGAAGATACAGGTCAAGTTCGATATTTGGGCTGGTGGGGCCAAGGTCAAGGTCACTTTTACTAAAAATAGAAAAACGGTTTCCGGACGATAACTCATGAAAGGCTAGACAGATTTGAACAATTTTTGGTACACAGGTGTAACATCAGAAGATACAGGTCAAGTGTGATATTGGGGCTGGTGGGGCCAAGGTCAAGGTCATTGTTACTAAAAATAGAAAAACGGTTTCCGGACGATCACTCATGAAAGGCTTGACAGATTTGAACAATTTTTGGTACACAGGTGTAACATCAGAAGATACAGGTCAAGTTCGATATTTGGGCTGGTGGAGCCAAGGTCAAGGTCACTGTTACTAAAAATAGAAAAACGGTTTCCGGACAATAACTCATGAAAGGCTAGACAGATTTGAACAATTTTTGGTACACAGGTGTAACATCAGAAGATACAGGTCAAGTTCGATATTGGAGCTGGTGGGGTCAAGGTCACTGTTACTAAAAATATAAAAACGGTTTCCGGACGATAACTCATGAAAGGCTTGACAGATATGAACAATTTTTGGTACACAGGTGTAACATCAGAAGATACAGGACAAGTTCGATATTTGGGCTGGTGGGGCCAAGGTCAAGGTCACTGTTACTAAAAATAGAAAAACGGTTTCTGGACAATAACTCATGAAAGGCTTGACAGATTTGAACAATTTTTGGTACACAGGTGTAACATCAGAAGATACAGGTCAAGTTTGATATTGGGGCTGATGGGGCCAAAGTCAAGGTCACTGTTACTAAAAATAGAAAAACGACTAAAAATAGAAAAACGGTTTCCGGACTATAAATCATGAAAGGCTTGACAGATTTGAGCAATTTTTGGTACACAGGTGTAACATCAGAAGATATAGTTTGGTACACAGGTGTAACATCAGAAGATATAGATCAAGTTCGGTATTGGGGCTGGTGGGGCCAAGGTCAAGGTCACTGTAACTAAAAATAGAAAAACGGTTTCCGGACGATAACTCATGAAAGGCTTGACAGATTTGAATAATTTTTGGTACACAGGTGTAACATCAGAAGATACAGGTCAAGTTCGATATTGGGGCTGGTGGGGCCAAGGTCAAGGTCACTGTTACTAAAAATAGAAAAACGGTTTCCGAACGATAACTCATGAAAGGCTAGTTTTTCTTGTCGGCAGTGTACCGTATTATATCATGTATAGGACGCTAGCATAGATAGGACGCAGGCAAAAAAATAGTTGAGAAAACGGGTAAAAACCCTTAATATAAAAGATAGGACGCAGCGGGAAAATGTCAAAATCGGAGCCGAAAAATTGAGGTTGGTAAAGAATTTAATACATATATTGAAGTAAAAAACAAACATTTTTTTTTTATATAAGACATATTTTGATAACTGTCTTGTGTATTTCGATAATTATCGTCGTATTTTGGTAATTTAGCGTACACAACAATGATATATGTCTTGATATTTTGAGAACATTCACGCATATTATAAGACTTATACAAATGCCGTAATAGTCCCGACTGACAGTCAACCGTTGCAACCGTTGCAATAGTCCCGACATGCCTTCTGAATGACAGTCAACCGTTGCAACGGTTGCAATCGCAACAAAACTGTGTATTGTCAAAACTATTGATTGTTTTGATAAGGCTTGTCGCTGCACGAATTAAAGCATATCGGCATAATTAATGCGTGTCGGTAATTAGCCTTGCCAGCGGGAGGCACATCGGGTTAAGTGCGAACAAACAACCATACGGTATTACCATCGCAATAGTTTGTTCTATGGATGTTTTTCTAATGACAGACAGCGGGTGTTTTTCACACATTCGCACATTTGAAAAGATTTGATAGTGACAATAATGCTACTTTGCGTTATGCACATTCCTTTATTATTTTTTTAAAACAGTAACATAGAACCAAAATGTTTTGTAAAATATCGAAACATTAAAATCATGAACACAATTATTTGATATTTACCTCGTTTCCCGATTTTCCGTTGCCGTTATAACTCAATCCAGTTAAAGTGCTGACTCACATCGAGTTTTTGTGAGTAGCGTCCCTTTTATAAAAAAGTAAACACTCTTGTTTGTTTTCAATTTATTTCTCAATAAATCATTTTAAAGTAAACATTCAATGTATTTCTGCGTGTGTTAACTTGCGTGATTTTACCTATGTCAGTTGTTCTCTTCGGTGACGCAGTACAGATACTTACTATTACCGCGTTCTTCCCCGGTCCGATATTTTCGACCTGAAATGGACTTGGAAAAAAACAGATGAAATTCTAATAGCATAGAAAGGACGCAGACAACTTTTAAGACGAGAATTGGGGGTAAAAAAGTGCGTCCTATGCATGATATAATACGGTAACTTCTAAATTACTCAACAGATTTAAATAAAACAATACATGCATGATAAAAGAAGATGGTGTTATGGCCTCTTTTCAAATGAATGGTTTGCGTTTCCTGTGTCCAGGCGGCATTTGGGGGTATTCGTCACTCCTGTGACAGCTCTAGTTCTTATTCCTCTCTGACCATCCACCTTCTACCTCTAAGGTATTCCATGATGTAGCATACCATGCCCACAATGAGGCCACAGGCTACACACCACTATTTATTTACAGTTTTTCTTATACGTCTCTGACCATCCAACTTCTACCTCCAAGGTATTCCATAATGTAGCGTACCACGCCCATAGCGGGAAGACCTTCTAGCAGGTATAGACGAGTTTCTGGAACAGGCCACAGGCTACACACCACTATTTATTTAGTTATTCTTATTCTTCTCTGACCATCCACCTTCTACCTCCCAGGTATTCCATGATGTAACATACCACGCCCACAATGGAGAAGACCTCCTAGCAGGTGTAGACAAGTTTCTGGAACAGGCCACAGGCTACACACCACTATTTATTTAGTTATTCTTATTCTTCTCTGACCATCCACCTTCTCTCGACCAGGTATTCCATGATGTAGCATACCACGCCCACAACCGGGAAGACCTTCTAGCAGGTATAGATGAGTTTCTGGACCAGGTCACAGTGCTACCTCCGGGAGAGTGGGATCCCAGCATCCGTATAGAGCCACCCAAATCTGTCCCATCACAGGTGAGGCCACACTAGAGATTAGCCCAGAAAAAGACTTGTTTGCAGATAGTGAAGGAAACATGGGCCATCTTATCAATATGTTTCAATAAAATATTTTAAATGTTGAGTTAAATATTGTGTGCAAAATAAGTTGAACAATTTGCTTGGAAAATCAAATAAACTAAAGCCAAAAAAAAAACTTTGTTTGTTTAGGGTAACCTTCCCAAAATTTCTAGGTAGGATAGGTAGGGATTTTTTTTATAATTTTTTTTCAAAATCTGTTGTTGTTCAGAGTGTTTTCTTGCACATCCCAGTCTTTCCTACAGTACTGTCATTGCCTGACTTTGTTAGAAATTATCATATAAACAATAATTCTGATTAAAATCTGCATTTATCCGCCCTTCGTAATTCTCTATTTGGTAACGAATATTTTTTTTGCTCATAAACGGAAAAAAAATATTTAACGGACATAATTTTTTTTAGGCCTAATTAAGCTATTGCACCAGCAGTGTGTGTATACCACGTGATAAATTACGTCATATATGCTACGTTGGAGGGCAAAAAATTGCTTAAAATGAAGACTTAAAACAAAGAAACAAAGGGCAGTCTATGCTTCTTAAAAAGCCCCGCATTTGTTTTATTTCCGAAATTTGATGAGGTCATTAGTTACATCAAACACTTCGACAAACCTGTTTCCAAAATAATGTTTTGACAGTGCTCTGTCAGACGGCCATATTGTGAAAAGGTTTTTCGAAGTGTTTTATGAAACTAAACTCGCATTCAAATTCTGGTAAAAGACCGAAGGTGGGGCTCCATAAGTGGCGTAAACTGCGCTATGTTGCATTTATAATGGTGAAGAAATAGTGATGTTATCTTTGTTTAAAGTCTTTTTTCAAATCAAAATATTGCCTTCTGACTTAGCATGTATGACGCAATTTATCACGTGGTATACACACACTGACCATAGGATTGTTGATTAGAGCACCTCAAAGTCTTTATTCATAACATTGTTAAAGCTATATGACACTTACACCTGCAATGTAAGGTTACAAACCATTTTTTAACAGGCTGCTCTGACTGAAGTTCTTTGTTAGCAGACACCATTCCTCTTACAGCAATTCTCATTCTTAACACTATACATGGTTATCAAAAAAATGAGTCAATCAAATAGGTAACATTGGTATATGAATGGGATTGCATTTAGGGCACCCTAGGGTCAAGGTCAAGGGTCATTGTTACCTAAAATAGAAAAAATGTTCATACTGAATAACTTAGTTAGCTTGAAGAGTTAGATTGATCATCCTTATACACACTTTGCATTTTTCTCTTCTAGGAGTCACGTAAAACCCCTGCAAAGCAGACACAGTCAGGGGGTCAGTCCCAGCCTGAAGAGGAGGCAGAGGAGTCCCACGGAGATGACCCTGCCCTACAGAGGACAGGAAGGTAGGTGAATAGATCATAAAGCACTATGTTGAGAAGAATTAGACATCACACCCTGACAACCCTGCTCCAGGGGACAGGAAGGGAGGGCAGTTATACAAAGATCGACTCTGGGTATATAACACATGATTTTCACTAAGTAAATTGTCAGTTAAAAAGAGATCGAGATAGGTTATTATAAATGAGATATACAGATATTGTGAGAGGGTATGCAATGTATAATTAGCATGGTTTTCAACTGTGTTAATCATGAAATGTTCAATTTTTTTAGAATACATTAGGTTGCACTAAGAATCCTGTTGTTTTCAACTGGATAGTTAAATGACAACAGCATCCTGTTAATTATATAATAATTTACAGAGACTAGGATTTTATATACCTGGTATGAGATTTGTCTGTGGATTGCTGATTTCCGTGGCTCCAGGGCCATGTTTTTTAATAAGAAATCTTAGTTGTAAACCTTACGCTGCTTAAGAGTGCTCAGAGACGGACACCTGTAAAATGATGTACATAATCTATGTGATAAATGTCCTCACGATATTTCTATAAAAACGCAATTTAGGCTAAAACAGGGTTACTCTTTGAAATTTAGAACCTTAAGTGTTAAAATCTTTATTGTTTTAACTGATTTAAATAAGTTAACTGGTTGCTTGTGACTGTTACTTTATTTGGTTTTAGTATTGGCGCTACAGTTTGCTTTAAGTTGGAAGTCTCGAGAGCCCTCAAAAGGGCTTCAGAAAGCCAGTTTTGTTCCTGCAACAGGGTGCTTCAGCCCTTTGACCTTCAAGGAGGTCCAATAGCGCCCCTTAAAACTCCTTATATTCTATCACTACAGTGTTAACAATAAAATGAAATAAGATCGTAACTTAAAATATATTCTTACTTTACTTATCAGGTTGTTTGGTGGGCTGATAGCGGATATCAAGCGCAAGAAGCCGTTCTATCTGCAGGACTTCAAGGACGCGCTACATGTACAGACCCTCGCCTCATTCCTGTTCCTCTACTTCGCCTGCCTTACCCCAATCATCACGTTCGGGGGACTCTTGGCCGACGCCACAAAGAACGATCTCGTAAGTCTTTCTGAAGCCAATTGTATAAAACCCATTAATTCTTTAATTTAAGTCAGTGGAAATGTAGATTGATTGGTCAATATTTATCCAATAATGAGTTTTGACCAATCAAACTTATTTGTCTTGCAAACTTTCAAAAAGATAACCTGTCAATAAAATATCCAATTGGCTCCTGATAACTATAACAGGAGCACTTTTAAGCATCTGGCTTTCAGATCTCTTGACAAATGTGCAGATTTTATCAATCTTGAAGCTACCTATTTGATAATTTATTCCCCTTATAGGTTTCCACGTGGTATTTTCAGCTAGTCTCTGTGTAAAAGAAAAACTGTGAGGTATTGTCATAGCCTTGGTGTTTAGTTATCAGTGCCATCGTGCAAACACTCTAACCTTGGCCATAATTGGAAAACCAAAATGAAATTTGGTACATATGTTGCCAGAAACAATACTCACGTTTATAGCAAGGCTTAGAACTCTGCTTTTAATAATTGTTGAGTTATGGAACTTGCTTAACAGGAAAAAATGGAAAGAGCCTATAAGCTCCAGCAAAAGTCAGTGTGATGTACACTCTGGGCCCATATTCAGTAAAGCCTCGTGTCTTAGTTTGAGACTCAATACTCAAATCTGTTAATCTTGATTTTCCTATAATTCAAGTACCAGTAAAGCATTGGTGTGAGGAATGGCTGTAAATCATTATTTTGTTTCTTTACACAGGGAGCCTTAGAAAGCCTGCTAGCTGGTTCTATAGTGGGTGTGACATACGCCCTGTTTTCTGGCCAGCCCCTCACTATCCTGGGCTCCACCGGACCTGTCCTGGTCTTTGAAGGCATTCTCTTCAACTTCTGCGAGTACGTTGCTCTCTCATATGAACCAAATTTTTAGTGTGAAAAAGATGCAACTCCATATATTTTATATGGAGCTACTTTTGTTTTGCACAGAAACCTTAAATTGAATTAAATTTTGTTTTGATTTAAAAATAGTCTGGATTCTTTTGTTTTCAGAAAAGTTTCTTTTTGTGTTAGTAAAACCTACAATTATTATGAAACTTTTTTATGAAAAAAGTTTTCCCAAAAGTATTTATATTTATAATAGGTTTGAATATCTCTTCAAGAAAATATGAGCAAAATTTTAGTACAGTTTTTGGAATTCTTGGATACTTTAAACTTGACAGTAAATTACCTTTTTACTTTCACTGATAAATCTTTATAATTCAGTGAAAAGCTTACACTGAAGATATTAACTGATCTACAGTACTTGATATGATTTCATTTTCATCATAATGATTAGATCAACGACGAAAAGTTTAAACATGTAAATTTCATAGTTTCATTTTGACTTATTATAATGTTTTTATCAAACATTCTTCTTTATTTTGCAGTCAGATGGGCTGGTACTACCTGTCATTCCGTTGGTGGGTGGGAATGTGGACCGGTCTCATTCTCATCCTCATGGTTGCGTTTGACCTCTCCGCCCTTGTGCGATACATCACACGTTTTACGGAGGAGAGCTTTGCAGCTCTTATATCCATTATATTCATCAAAGAGGCGATCTTTAAGCTTGTGCATATAACGGATATAGCGCCGTATAACGAAGATCCGGATAAGGAGAGGTGTTGGTGTCTCCCGCCGCCACCTTCAAATACTACTGCTAACAATAGCAGTATACTGACTAATGTCACTGTGGTTGCTGGTAATACGACGAGTATGAAACCGTTTCCATTGCATACAGCTGAGTGGGAGATGATTCACCCGGAGTACTGCGAGCAGCATGGTGGCGTGCTAAGCAATGGGTGTAAACATGTTGCTGATGTGTTCTTTGTCTGCTGTATACTGTTTATAGGCACGTTCTTTATAGCATATGGATTGAAAATGATGAGGAACTTGAGATTTTTTCCCACACAGGTAAGATGTATTGAAAACCAGAGAATAATAAATATGGGGATTTTGACTGATTGTAATTTCAATTTTTAGCATTTCAATACGTTTGTTTGAGGGGATATACACAGTATGATGAAATAGCGGGAAAAAAAAATGTCAGAAATTGACATAAACTTGTGTAAAATGCATTTAATCTTACCAACTGAAGTGCCATATATAGTTTACAAATAATTTATTTTTCGCAGTTTTTTCATATTTTTCCATTAAAAAAGATTACTAGGTATGTCTACCTAGTAGAATTCATTTTTATGGGTAATTGGCTAGTCGATGTTATCACATGATATTACCAAGTTAGGTATATAGCTTAAATATTCCAAATATTTAGGGTAAAACTTTGTAGCACAATGGACATGATACTAGACTGCAAAATTTTCTGGCAACAACGGTTTGAACCTGGTATCCGACTCAATTTTTTTTAACATTTTGGTATTTTTTTTTACAATTATGATATCAAAGAGTAAAACAATTTATTAAATAATTGTCCTGAGAATCCTTACAGAAAAAGCTTTTTTTTTGGTGCCAATATTGTGTATAGTCCATTTATAAAGAGTTTCTTTTGATAAATTCTTTAATTTTGTTTTCAAAGATATATAGTTTTTAATTATTAAGGCAACACTTATTATATTTCTTGTTACTCTTACTAAAAAAAGGAATGTCCGAAGGAGAGAGTGGGAGTGGAGGTGGGTGGTGACAGCAAAATGTCATATTAAAGTTTAAAGTGACACTCTTATTCAAAATCAATACATGCACATGTATAACAAACATAATTTTCGAGTAATAAACCTTTAGCAACTTACTAAATACCGGTAATACATTTATGGAAAATATTAATTACTGATAACAAGTTTATTCAACCGTGTATTTAATAGCTGAAAACGCAAAATTATAAAATGATTGGTGAATTCTAAAAGATTTACTGTGATCTAGTATCGTCTCATAAGGTAGAAATACTGTGTTTTCTGCACCTTTCTTTTAAATTAAACGCAGTAACCTTCATAATAACTAACTGTTTTCGACATTTATTAATCCTTTTTGGTAAATTACAACAATTCTATTAAATATGGTTATTCTTATTGGGAGTAATAGTGTATTCTTAATATTTGGATGTGATTTTTGTTTCTTAATCTTTTGTTGATGAAGTTAATAAGTTTACAGAAAATGATGTAAGGACAAAACAGAACATGATCTACAAGTTGTGATTTACTTTTCCTACTTATATGATTATTATCATGCAGAAAACCCAGAAGCACTGTGTCTTGTCTGTTCTAGGTGCGAGCAATCATCAGTGATTTTGCCGTGATCATTGCCATAGCCGTAATGATTGGTTTAGACTTATATATTGGCCTGCCCACTCCTAAACTCCATGTACCGGATAAGTTTGAGGTAGGTTAATGATTAGTTTTAACTCAAATCTTGGCCTGCCCACTCTTAAACTTAATGTATCAGATAAGTTATAGGTAAGTTAATTATTAGTTTTAACTCACATATTGGCCTGCCCACTCCTAAACTCCATGTACCGGATAAGTTTGAGGTAGGTTAATGATTAGTTTTAACTCACATATTGGCCTGCCCACTCTTAAACTTAATGTACCAGATAACTTTGAATAATGATTTATTAAGACATTGTGCAGATTCATGCATTATAGCTTGTATGCATGTACTTTCTTGAGAAAAATAGGTATTGTTGTAGCCCTGGTCTCCCCTTAGGCATAATGTAAAACTATGTACACATTATACAAACGACATTTTGCATATATGGATATATATGTATTAATGCAAATATGTTTTACATGAATGTTCTAAAAGTTATGGAACTTCAACTATTTCAAATTTTACACTCTTTTACAGCTTCTTGTGGTCCTCCTCTTGTTTAAAAACCGAAATGTTCTTTATCTCTTCTCAGCCAACAAATCATGAAACTCGCGACTGGTTTATCCCAATGTTCCATGAGAAGAACCCCAAGTGGCTTTGTGTGGTGGCTATTATCCCGGCGCTACTGGCAACCATCCTGTTCTTCATGGATCAGCAGATTACCGCCGTTATCGTGAACAGGAAGGAAAACAAGCTCAAGGTACGCATCTAGTGCTATGATTTTAGTGTTTTTGGGACAGATATTTGTCCATTTATCCCTTTAGTTATTAACAGATATGATCAAAGCGGATTTTTTAAAATAAATTTACTCCTAATAATAAACCATAAAAAAGGATTTATTTATTTCATATATAAAAGATTTCATTAAGAAATTTGTTTGAAAAAAAGTTTTTGTTATCAGGAATGATACAAATTATTGTGAATCAGCATGTTGAATACAGAATCACAAGACCATTTTAGTTATACGGCCGTTATTTCGTTCACTGCCAAAAAAACAATATGACTATCTACATGAGTAAAATTGGAGCCTTAATTGGATATGAAAGAAACCGCATCAATTTTGGAAAACTGCTTTACTTTATAAATTTTTTACCCCATTTGACCCCTTTTTGTCTGGTTTTCCATGGAAAGATAAATATTCAGGTTTTGTCATAGATTTGGTGTTTTGATGTAGGCGCTTTTTTGTTAAAAAAATTAACCTTTGCTTTATCTTGTGTCAGTAATGGATAAATGTATGTAAATTTACAATCATCCCTATGTTAACAGAAAGGCTATGGCTACCACCTTGACCTTCTACTAGTAGCCATTTTGATAATAGTGAACTCCATCCTGGGCCTGCCATACTTTGTCGCTGCCACTGTGTTATCCATCAATCATGTTGTGTCACTGAAGAAGGAGTCAACGTGCACGGCCCCAGGGGAGAGGCCAAAGTTCCTGGGGGTCAGGTAAGGGATTTAGCTTATGCAATCAGCAGCTTGGTTTTATCTGCTTGGTTGTTTATTATAGCCTCAGTATCATTGTAATTGTACTGCTTATTATAAGCCTACTTTGACATGATACAAGATGCATAATAGCCTCTCTAGATATGGATGGCAGGCCCTGTCTATTAGGCTTTAAAAAAACAGCTGTTGAGTTATCACTGTTAAATAGAAATATATATTATTATTGATTGCATATGCAGGGGTGTAGAAATTAATTTAAGTAGCAAGGAATATCCCAAAAGTAGGCGGGGGGGGGGGGGGGGGGTCATGAGCTCATGTATGGAGCTAATGTTATTGTATTCGGAATGCCGGGAAACCCAAATCTAGCACTTGAAAACATTCCGGAGGGGGATGTGACTAATAAAGTCACGTATCGAGCTAATGCTGTATTGTAGTTCGAACGCGCAGAAACCAAAATAAACAATTCCAACTATTGGGGTTTTAAACGGATGTAAACATAAAAACATGACAAAAAATAACAGATTTTATTTTTGTTGATGCGGGGAAAAAAGCCGAGTGAAGATGCTAAAGTAACCGGTTTATTTTACCGGCTTCCGGCCCATTTTTACACCTCTGCATATGCTGGCTGTTGTTGCTACTGCGTTCTTTCCTGTCTTCGAATCACACCCCGTCGCCTGTAGCATCATGGAAACCTTGTCTTGTGGCAATATTTCGAATCCTAATTAATTTTTTCTTGCTTCAAATGGCACCATAAAAAGGTTTTCACGCTCCTTTCAAGAAATATTGCTGCACTCTCCTTAGAACTATTTAAAGAACGATTTGACTATTAACATTATCTAAATCATTGCGCGCATATGGGTCCTTCTGAGCTATTGGGTAATATTTTTTTGACAACACCTGAACAAATAGAATTGAGTATATCCTGTAATGCATGGGTTCTAGTTATGGCAGATTTATTCACCATTTATAAATGGTACGTTAGAAGATAGTTCAGAATGCATAATATATACAAATCAAGTTTTTTTATGAGCTACATTGAAAGTTACGGACGTTACTCAACATGCTTTGACATTGGTTTGACATAAAAATAAAGTGCTAAATTGGAGATGAATGTTAATTTACAACAAGTTGGATGCACAGTGTACATGCTCATAGTGATCATTTCTCAAACATTGTAATGTAAAAAAGAATAAAACATTAAATTAAGTGTTACGGACGTTACCCAAATTTTTGGACTTAACATTTGTTTCTACATATCAGATTTTACTTCTAAACTTATATTAGCTTTGTAATCTCTTTATTACAACGTAGACTATAATGTATGTACTTTGTAAATGTTTATTTGAAGGTAGGAAACAATTCTGGACAAAATAATGTTCGGACGTTACTGTTGACAGTTTGACCAAAATTCTGTTTGGACGTTACTATTGACATAGGGCATTGGATTAACGCACCATATTATATTAAAAACCAACAAATTACATGCCCTATGGGTAAGAGGTACCTAAAATGCATGAGAGAGAGAGAGAGAGGAGAGAGAGAGAGAGAGAGAAGAGAGAGAGAAGAGAGAGAGAGAGACACCTGGCGACGGTACTACTGACCTTTATATGAACCCGGTTGGAAACATGTTATGACAATTATCAAGGTCACATGTTCTCTTGGGTGGACACAAAATAAAAGCTTCATAACTTTATTATTTTTCCCTCACCGTTTAAATATATTCTTTTGGTGGGCGAATTGGTGTGCCGCAACGTTATATATATAAAAACACTTCTTGAGTTCGGCATTGGAGAAGTTTGGTAATCTATTGCTCTAGGCTAACAAGTATTTCTCCCTAATAGTCGATTTGCCAGATAGAGATTATTGTGCAACTTGTCCAGAGTGAACAATAGCAAGTGACAATGACACTGACGTCATTATCTGTGATGACATCATTTTCATTGTTACACATCATTGCTCACCCCGGACAAGTTGCACAGTGATCTCTATCTGGCAAATCGACTATTACCCTCTAGGATGGACCCTGCACACGGACCTGGCCCCAACGTTATAAACGATACTGAAGTATTCACATAACTTTATTTGTTTAACTGAAATTGCCTAAATTATAATAGAAAAAATACCACAACAAATGATTGGTTCTCCCCTGTGATAAAGTCAAAGTCTAATTTAACTTAAAAATCTGAACACGGTTTGAACTCTTCTGGATGTCAAGAACAGGGTTCTCCCATACATGTGATAAAGTCAAAGTCGAATTTAACTTAAAAATCTGAACACAGTTTGAACTCTTCTGGATGTCAAGAACAGGGTACTCCCCTGTGATAAAGTCAAAGTCTAATTTAACTTAAAAATCTGAACACAGTTTGAACTCTTCTGGATGTCAAGAACAGGGTACTCCCCTGTGATAAAGTCAAAGTCTAATTTAACTTAAAAATCTGAACACAGTTTGAACTCTTCTGGATGTCAAGAACAGGGTTCTCCCCTATGATAAAGTCAAAGTCTTATTTAACTTAAAAATCTGAACATGGTTTGAACTCTTCTGGATGTCAAGAACAGGGTTATCAAGGTGGCGAGTAACTGATGAATGATGCTCCCAGCTGACATCTTCAACTGTTGGCCATTTAAATCCACCTCTGGCAGCTTCCATGTAGCAAACACAACACTTCATCCTCCTGGACATCAATAACCTGAAGTCAGATGAAGACATTGGATGAATAATTAGTCAGATTGACACATTTAATCATTACAAATCAGTAATTTAGTGTACTTAATGCTCATTTTTATCATCATCATCATTATCTATAGATGTAAAAGTAATAAAAGGCACTAGAGTGCAGGGGCTGTATTCACATTTTAGCTATTCAGGAAAGACATTGGACGTAAGTGAAAATTTCAAATGCAGATTTCTAATTCATTTTCAGTTATACTTCAATGAAACTTGTCATGAAAAGTTTCATTGAAGTCGTATAGTTAGTAATAGAGAAGTCTGCATTTGAAATTTTGACTTAAGTTTAAGATTTTGTGTGAATACAGCTCCTGCACATGTCTTTTAGTACTGTTACAGCAGTTGTAGCATTCTGGTGTGTTTGTTGACAACAATATAAAATAGCTGAATGGAAGGAGGCAGTCATTCATCATCAACTTCTGATTTCATCATCATCAATTGTAAAGCAACACTCATGATATGACTGTTGCACCTGCATGCCTTTATTGGACATTATACCAATCATCATCATCATCATCATCATCATCATCATCATCATCAGCATCAGCATCAGAAAAGCAACAAATGGTATTCAACTAAGGGTGCTGCACCTGTCTGTTAGTATTGTAACAGCATTTGAAGCATTCTGGTTTGTTTGTTGACATCATCATACTATTGCTGAATGAAAAAGGCAGTCATCATGATATCATCATCACCATGGATAGGTAGATCATCATCATCATCATCATTATCATGGATTGTTAGAGCTAAGTATAACTACATGTATCCCTTTATTTACTATAAAAGGTATGTTACATGTACATCATACGACTATGTCTGGATTTAGGTGTTTTATACAATAAATTCATCTTATGATTGGAAAAGAGTTTTGGTGGGTTAAAACAAAATTTACTTCAGAATGGAGTTGATAGGCAGGAAAAACACTGGACATTGTAGGTCATATAGGGCCGATGAGTATGATTATCATGAAAATCAACATGAATGACATCCTGTCCAATGAAGCGGTGTTCGGAAATTAATAGAGACCGCCCTCCGGCCGGATCGAACACGGGACCTACCGCTTCCTATCAATGTTTGTGAATCCAAGAATAAATGGAAAGTTCTGTAACATAACAATGTTTCAAACACAAACATATAATGTGAACAATAACTATTAAAAAGAACAAAATAAAGAATTCGTTCAAAGCAAGAGACAACTTTGTTTTAAGTGTATACCTCTGCTACAAACAGTTTTCTGTTTTTACTGCATGGCAAGGCAACTTCCACGAATCCACCCAAGTTGAAATTCAACCTGTATATATATATAATTATTTATAATATGGACAGACTGAGACAATTGAATGAGACAATATGAGACAGCGTTTTTCGACGTCATGTCAACACGGATCAGTCGTCAATAAGCTTACGACACTAATATCATGTCAAATTTAACGTCCGTACACAAATGTTGTTATTTATATGAATTCTGTTTTATTCAACTTAAATGTTTCATGTGCAATCATATTTCTTAAATAAACATACATATTATTCATTCATACAAGTTTTAGCACAAGATTGTTTATAGATATAATCAAAATCTATTTGGACGTTATGTAGAACACATTGACATACAGTTTAGGTGTAGAAGTAACGTCCATACATGAAAACAGTTTTATTCCTCTATAATATTACTTCGGATCTGGTTTGTCTCATTTACTTGATCATCAAATCAAATGTAACACATCTTGCAAGTAATGAAACAATATTCTATCAGATACATTCGGAATGTAGATCTGTATGTATAGATGTTATGGGTTGACGTAACAAAAAAACAAAAAATCATTGTCCAAAATAACGTCTGTGATATTCAAGTGTTTCATGTACTTCATGACATTCTCTCAATACACTGTCTGTACAGATACATTATGTGAAACATGAAGTGTTTTTTACCAATAAGATGGTGATTGTAAACTATAATACAATGCAAGAATGATAATATAGTATGTGGACGTTACATTGGCAGTGTAGACTCAATGCATAGCGTTGTCCACGTGTAACGGGAAAACCAAAATAATGGTCCAAACGTAACGAGCATGCTCAATACAGACGATAACTATCGGGAGGCCCCCAGTATGCCGAGTGAAAACATCGAAAATCCAACACATTGTCATTTGTCATGTATAAGGAGGTTAATAAATCACCCCAATACATGAATACAGTAGAAACACAATATGACAATCATTTTCGGTTTCTACTATGCCCGTTATGCGCTCAAGAACATGATGGACCGACACCAACTTACCTCATTTTCATCCATGCTAATTTTCGTTGTGTACACCGGGGCCCACAATTGATGACGTAGTACACAACACTGCGTTTCAGAAGTATAACATGTTTATAAAATTACGTAGTTTTGTATTTAATGATAAATAACCGGACGTTATAGGTTGGACCGACACATTAAACTTTGTGAATTAAAGTTTATAGTGGCGCTTCTGATCATCAGATTCATGTGCAACGCATAAATATCGCGAAACCAGTGTTTCTTCTTGTAAAAGACCGCTCACATCACACAACATTATATGCATGGACGTATCGAGATTCCAATGTTTTCATGCAAAAAAATGGACCGACATAGTAACGTCCTAATGCACTTGTTTATCGGGACAGAAATACAAGAAAACAAACTGATTTAATCAAACTATTTGCGTATTTATACACATACTTTATTGTTGTATTGTTTGTTTCTAATTGCCGTAATTATGAAGCAATATTTACTTTTTTTTTACAGTTTGCAAGATAGCACTCGAAAATGTCACAAATAACGTCCCCAAAATCGTCATTTTTTAACAAATATTTAAAGTTTAAAAATTATTCCTAATAAACAGGACATTTTAGTTATCGTTTTCTATATCCTTGATATAAGTTTTGAAAACACAAATGTTATTTATTTATATTCCAAGTATAATTGCAATTTTACAAGCATTTTTATAAAAAAAAAAAAATATTACTCAATAGCTCAGAAGGACCCATATCCATGACAACCACGAACTACACATCCATACACATTTATTTTCACTACGCACTAAAGAATCTAGCGAAAAAATACATATTTACCTTATTTTGATTAGCTGAGGTGGGAGAAAAAGCATCTACCATAGCCACTCTTGTAAGATAGATTCATCCCAACCCTCGCATTGGGACGAACCTATCTTACACATTCGGCCATGCTGGATACTTATAATATGGCTAATATATTCTCTAAACAATTGTTTTCCCAGGGAGCAGAGGGTGACTGGTGTATGCATCTTCTTCATGATCGGCCTTTCTGTGTTACTCACATCTGTCCTTAAGGTAAGTAATGGGCTTGGGTTTACCAACATTCCCAGAAATAATGGTTTCCAGCTGCTTCTAAAGTGGCACAATATTGGTTGACGCAAAAACAAGTTGTAGTTTTTTAATATTAATTCATTATTATGTTTAACTTATTTGACTGTAATGATCATATGATGTAATGCTTTTCAGGTTCAGGCTAAATTTGAATTCTGCTTGTTAATTATTTTCACTGTAGAATTGTTACAGTTTATCCCATTGGCAATCTATGTATACTGCACAATTCAATTTCAATTTCTCCTGATGGTAATGGCAAACCATGTATAATGCAATATTCTATTTCAGTTTCCATGTTTAATGCAATATTCCATTTCAGTTTATCAGGTTGGCAAGTTATGTATTATGGGATATTCCATTTCAGTTCATCCCTTTGGCAATTTATGTATAATGGGATATTCCATTTCAGTTTATCCCGTATGGCAATTTATGTATTATGGGATGTTCCATTTCAGTTTATCCCGTTGGCAATTTATGTATTATGGGATATTCCATTTCAGTATATCCCCTTGGCAATTTATGTATTATGGGATATTCCATTTCAGTTTATCCCGTTCGCAATTTATGTATTATGGGATATTCCATTTCAGTTTATCCCGTTTGCAATTTATGTATTATGGGATATTCCATTTCAGTTTATCCCGTTGGCAATTTATGTATTATGGGATAGTCCATTTCAGTTTATCCCGTTGGCAATTTATGTATTATGGGATATTCCATTTCAGTTTATCCCGTTGGCAATTTATGTATTATGGGATATTCCATTTCAGTTTATCCCGTTTGCAATTTATGTATTATGGGATATTCCATTTCAGTTTATCCCGTTGGCAATTTATGTATTATGGGATATTCCATTTCAGTTTATCCCGTTGGCAATTTATGTATTATGGGATATTCCATTTCAGTTTATCCCGTTGGCAATTTATGTATTATGGGATATTCCATTTCAGTTTATCCTGTTGGCAATTTATGCATAATGTGATATTCTATTTCAGTTCATCCCGTTGGCAATCCTGTATGGTGTTTTCCTCTACATGGGTTTCTCCTCCCTGAAGGGGATGCAGCTGGTGAACCGAGTGCTGATCCTTTTTATGCCTATGAAGTACCAGCCTGACTACATCTATCTCCGGCACGTGCGCATACGTCGCGTCCACTTCTTCACTGTTATACAGGTCATTTGTCTTGCCCTCCTCTGGACCATCAAAACAATCAAGGATATCTCCATCGCATTCCCACTCATGGTGAGCATTACAGCGTTGTTACAATATATTTAATAAAGCTTACTCAAAACTACAATGAAAACCACAGGGTCAAGCCAGGTAGTCAAATATTAAAAAAAATAATAAGTAGAAACACATTTCAGGGGATACCATTTCTGTATAGAGGTACCGTTTGACTATTTTCATCAGGCGATAATTATGATAATGTTACCCCTGGTGGGTCCAAAGATAGACACTTCGAATTTTCAATAGATCAAGTCGGTAGAAGCATATTTAACAGGTAATAGTCATATGATAAACTCTTGTTGGTTTATTTTAATTTCTATTTTTAGATTTTTGCGTCTACTTACACAGATTTGCAAACTTGCTTTTCAATGTTGCATTGAACATTATGTCTTTAATCATTATGTAATGGTTGAATTTCTTTATCAATATATATTTGTTCCGTATAATAAAATAAATATCAGATTCCATGGGGAATGTTAGCAATATAATGTTAACCCTCAAAATGTTAATGTCAACCTTGGCCTACATCTAATTTTACATTAACTTTCTCAGGTGAACATAATAAGCTATTACCCTCCATGGAATCTGATATTTGTATAATATTAATCCATTTTGATTCTGCATTGACATGAAAGCTGTGTCTGACTCTGTTTCTCCTCGTTACAGGTGCTGGGCATGTGTTTCATCAGGAAGGGTCTTGACTGGGTGTTTACCCAGACTGAGCTGAAGTGGTTGGACGACATTATGCCCGAGATCAGCCTGCGTGAGAAGGATGATAAACTCTTACAGAAGGAACAGGCAGACAAAGAGCAAGATGTGAGGTCATCTTAGTTCATACAAAATAAACACCCCTGCATAGCTAATAGCAGTTTTGCAAGACATTTTGTCTGTTGTCCTTGACATATGATTGCTCTTGAATCATCTAATAACTTAAAGCGACACTCTTATTCAAGATCAAAACATACACATGTATAACAAACATTAAGTTTGAGAGATAAACCTTAGACTACTTAACTAAATAATGCATTTAAGGAAAATATTCATTACTGATTGTAACTGTGTATTTGATAGCTGAAAATGCAAAAATATTTTAAAATGATTGGTGAGTGCTTAAGATTTGCTGTGATCTACTATCATTTCATATTAAAGGTAGAAATACTGTTTTTTTCTGCACCTTTCTATCAAATTAAACTCGGTATCCTTCTTAAGAACCATTGTTTTACGACATTTATTCATCTTTTTTTGATATTTTAAAACAATTGTGTTTATTGTGGTAAATCTTATTTGGTAGTAAGAGTGCATCTTTAGATAATTATACCCTTAAAAGAATAGCAATCAATTTTTTACATGGCAGAGTTCTGAAAAAGAAGCTTGGGGGTATTTAACTTTCCTGTGATATGTCTTATTTTATTAAGCTTAAGAGGGCATGCAAAAGTGTCCCTGGTTGGGCTTGAATTTCAACACCTAACCTCTTGTGAGAGTCAGCCAACTATACCATAAGACTGCTTCAACCTCATCCTAGAGTGTCTGATGCTGCAAGCAGTGTTATCAATTAATATCCTTACTACCTGCAGTGATTACTATAAATCTTCCTTTTATGAACGTTCATTTTTGCCGTCATATTCAGTTCTTTGAGTCAATATTTTTAGCTAGGGATACCATTCATGAACTTAATGTGCATCGTGGGGACCTCCAAAACAACTTTAATTGAGTGTAATCCATAGGACCCAATGTATTATCAGATACTTAAGATTTGTCAAGCATGAGAGCCCCCAGGTAAAAAGTCCTAGGAAAACCCTCTCATATTTTCCTTTGCTATTCTTACCAGGAGTGCGAGACATTGCTGGACCCGAAGATTACGCACCCGGGCCAGGATCCAGGGGAGCTAAACTTCAAGCCCAAGGCTTCAATAGTCAACCTGGCAATCAACGGGGGAAATGACAGTTTTGTAAACCAGGTGCGTTGAAATAAACTTATATTTATCTGTACATTTAGATCCATATTGCTTTGTGAGTTGGCTTGGTGAATTAATAACAATAGCAACTCTCTTGTTTTAAAAAATGTTAGTTAAAAAATCCACACTAATTAATATTTGAGTTGCAATACCATTTTATGTTTGGTTGGTCCAGGTTGGAGTTGCCAAAAGTTTGTTAAGCAAACTTTCTTCACAGTTTAAGATGTATCTCTCTGAAACTTGGTACAAATTATCACCATGATGTTTACTGGTGCCTGGTGTATTTTTCGTGAGCCTTGGCCTTCTTATAATAAGAGTTACATGCCCTTGAATATGGTTCTAACCCTCTCTGCTGTATTGGTTTTTGTGGAGCGAACTCCTTAACAGTTTAAAAGGAATTACTCGGATTCTTGTTACACATTATCACCACTGGTGTATTTTTTATGAATCACAGTCTACTGTAAGAGTTCCATGCCCCTGAATATGATTTTAACACTTTGGGCTATATACGACTTTGCTGAGCAATCTTATTCCACAGTTTAAAGCTGCACTCTCACAGATTTACCATTTTTACAACTTTTTTATTTTTTGTCTTGGAAAGAGCAAATTTTTGCGTAAATATCTGCAAACCAGTGATATAAGATTGCTGACAAAAAATCAGATCGTAGATTGTCCTATTTCCGTTCGAAAATAAAATTTTTATGGCTTAAACCATTACTAACGGTTTAAGAAATATGCATAAAATATCAATTTTGAAACTCAAATATTTTTAAAAATCTGCGATCTTATTTTTTGTCAGCAGTCTTATATAACTGGTTTCCATGGATTTTCGCAAAAATTGGCTCGTTCAAAGACAAAAAATAGAAAAGTTGTCAAAACATTCAGTCTGTGAGAGTGAAGCATTAAGAGGTATTACTCTGATACTTGATACATCTTATCTTCAACTGGAAGTGTTTGATCTGCTAAATCAAACATTAATGTCAGCTCTCTACATGTATCTTGAGCATTTATTATTAAAGATATCATAACAACTATTTCTATTTGCTTACTTACATTCCCAGGTGAACATATCAGAGGAGGTGGCGCGGTGTTCTATCTGGAAGAACCTTCAGTCAATCGAGCGGGGTGGCAGTGACCCGTCCCTGGCCAGCAACAACAGTTTGTTGAGTGGAAATGGAAATAGCAAAAGGTAGGAGAACATTTTATAAGAAGAAGATGAGGATTGGAGTGGTGTACAAGCGATGTAGTAATTTAGGATCGAAGTGGTCTACAAAGGTGTCTGTGGTTGCTTGATCATAGGTTGGAGTTGATCGTATTGATTCTTAAGTGGTTTAATTTGGCTTACCCACCATAACACTTGAATTGTATACATTGTCAACTGTTGTATCTGTGACCTGTAGGGTGGAGGTGGTCTGGAATTTTGACCAGAGGCCAATGATTTTGATAAATATTGTTGTCCATTTGACACATAGTACCTAGGATTGAACTCAGATAAAAAAAATACAAAGAATGCCAAATATGTGACCCATATAGAAAAATGGAAAATACTTGATATCTTATAGGAATAATGACAAAAACTATGACACAGTAAGTCATAACAATCAAAAGAACATTTTATAAAATGCAACCTTTTTCACGATAAATAAGAGACTTCACTCTGTGTGTGTACCTATGTGTGTTTGTGTGTATATGTGAGATTATTATTAATGATATACAGCATAAAAAGGTCCACAAAAATATCATAAATCTTTTGATGTGAAAAATTGTATGTAGAAAATAAATGAGAAAAATACAGAAAACAAGGATGTCCCAGTTGTGTGGAAGTCACAATGGTTGTTATACAGAAGCATGGGTGTATATTTTATTGCACAGAAAATGAATGATATTTATCATTGGGCCAATTGTTCAGAGCTTTGTAAGATATAACAATGCCATTAGCAACATTGAAATATTTCATGATGGGCTCAAATTTCTAAATGGAACAAGTACGTCTGAAACCATTGTCTCAAAAAATGTTAGAGTTAAAGTTGATCACAAATCGTGTTAGAGATACAGTAGATCACAAATTGTGTTAGAGATACAGTAGATCACAAAACTTTTAAGGAATAAAGTAGATCCCAAATCTTGTTAGAGATACAGTAGATCACAAATCGTGTTAGAGATACAATAGATCCCAAATCGTGTTAGAGATACAGTAGATCACAAAACTTTTAAGGGATAAAGTAGATCACAAATCTTGTTAGAGATAAAGTAAATCACAAATCTTGTTAGGGATAATGTAGATCACAAACCTTGTTAAAGATAAAGCAGATCACAAATATTGCTAGAGATAAAGTAGATCACACATCTTGTTAGAGATAAAGAAGATCACATATCTCAAAACTTGATAGGAATAAAGTAAATTACAAATATTGCTAAAGATAAAGCAGATCACAAATATTGCTAGAGATAAAGAAGATCACAAATCTTGTTAGAGATAAAGTAGATGACAAAACGTGTTTAAGATAAAGTAGATCACAAAACTTGTTAGAGATAAAGATCACAAATCTTGTTAAAGATAAAGTTGATCAAAAACCTTGTTGAAGATATTGTAGATCACAAATCTTGTAAGAGATACTGTAGATCACAAATCTTTTTAGACATAAAACAGATTACAAGTGTATCCATTTAACTGCCAAAAAGGTATCAATTTGAAAGTAATTAACAATGATGTTAACAACTTTGTTAATTTTAGCAATGTTCTAAACAATTGGCCTGTTATACCATAATTTAAGTAGCCTTTTTTTAAAAGAAAGCGGTTACAAAAAGCGATTTTGATAAAAAATTTGGAGAATTACACAATAAGGTTGAACAGTTTATATAAATCTGATTGTTATTTCATATTTGTTTTCTCATAGTGATGCAAATAAGTTTCACTGCCAAGAAGAACAGGTTTTCATAACCAAAATATTGACTATAAAATGATGAATAAACCCTTTGTTTTTAGCATCTTTAAAAATGGGCAACCAGTGGTCTTGAAAGTGAAAAGGTATTACATGTATATAGGGACTGCATGTTAGCACAGAAAAACACCTATAGGTTTCATATTTTGTTTTCATAGTTGTCTGTGTTAGCTTTTAATATTTGTTTCTGAATTAAACATTACACATTGGTTACTTTTTGCAAGAATGTTTTAATTACTACTTATTGCAACTTAGTTCTCGAATTTCCCATGTTGGGTATAAATATATTTTTGCACTTGCGCTTCATTCTTTGTGTCGCCTGCAAAGGGGTTACCTTGTTTGACATTGTCGCCATCTGCATTATACTTCAGTATTTAGCCAGTTTCAACAATTATTACAGGATATAAAATGGCGAAAAACGGCTGGCAGGCAGTAGCTCTGTTGGGCAGTCAGTTTTGTGTTGTGAACAATTCTGCGTTAAAGCTTTTATTTCATGTCATAAATTCAATACTTTGATCCAATTGTTATGCAACTTGGTCAAAATACTTGTCTTTATGATGACATGAATATGGGACACCTTAGGTAAAGGACTAGATCACTAGGTCAAATCTTAGTAAAAACAATAACTGTCATTTATTCAACATTTTTTTATCCAATTGCCATGAAACTTATCCACTTTGTCAAATCTCAGAGAAAAAATAACATCATTACTTTCATTGTTTTCATCCAATTGTAGTGAAACTTACACATTCAGAATACATATCTGTATATTAGCTTTAACAGATACTAATATGGGTTATCTCAGGTCAGAAACTAGGTCACTAGGTCAAATCTTTGAGAAAACCCCCCATACCTTTCCTCAATTCAATATTTTATCCAATTATTATGAAACTTGGTCAGAAATATGAAACTTGGTCAGAATAATGGTTTGCATGTTGTCTTTAGCAATAATAAATATGGATCTTCTCAGGATCACATGGTCCGTGCCTCAGTTAAAAAAAAACTTGGCTAAAGGTCAAATGTTAGGAAAAAGAAATTTCCCAATATAAACTGGGTCAAAAGATTAAATCTGCATTAAAGTTTGAACTATATTCTCTTTCATAATATGATCAGCCTTTTTGTTCTTTCATTATGACTTTTGGTCAGAATATTTGAATTCAAGATAGAAAACACAGATAGGTATGCACATTGGTCATGGCTAGTAGATGACCCCTTCTAATTTTAGGGTCAGAAGGTCAAGGTTATGGTGACTTCACCTCCTGTCAGGCGACATATCTGATACACAGAATTCTAATTTCATGTTCTGAAGCATATGTTTCTTTTCAAACCCAATGGTCCAATTTCAGTGGTATGAACAAAGTTGAAAAGCTTTGATTGTTGCACTCTGAACTTTACGAACCAAATATTACATGAATGTCAATAACATACTTTCACAAAGTAAATCCAGTTTGGGCCTTAATAGTGTGATGCAGCTCTTTATTTTATTTCATATTTATCCCTAGTGAATGTTATAAGGCTTAAGGTGAATGCTGTTGGGAAATGTCTGAAATGTCAATAAAAGTTACAAAATAAGATAATGTAGGTTATCTGGTCCAGTAATACTAAGCAAAACACTGGTAACAAATATTACGTTTCTCTTTCAAAATGTGAAATATTTGTATATACAAACCTCAAATTTTCCAGGAAACACAAAAAGCGTCACAAGAAGGACAATGGTCGAGACGTAAAAGGCCTTCCCACAATTCCCAGTTCTCCAACGGGGAAGGCACCAGGACGCACAGGAATGGGCGTGGCGTTCTACATCGACGAGGAGGACAGTGAAAAAGACGAGAAAGACGGGCTGATCGGTGCGCCCGAGATTGTTATAGACCCACCAAGTGGCAACAACAGTGACGATGGCAGTTATCGAAAATAAAGACATAACTAACAAGCAGGAATGCAATAAGTCCATATTATGATAAAATCATATCACACATAAAGCCCAAATATTCAAACCTGTCACAAAACCCAGTGTTTTTTACAAGCCAATTTTGATCACTGTCAAGGTTGAACTCTAGTTGGATAATGGAGGACGATAGGGTGAGGAAAAAATATACATGGGTTTAATTTTGAAACAATACTATGAAAAAATCTCTATTAATGTCACCTAATAATGTTTCTTACTCAGTGATACAAACTCGATAACAGAGTTGATGGTGGGAAAACTCATAAAGTGTTGCAAATTAGCAGATATTATGTACAACAAAACTAGATCTAGGTCAAGGTCTCAGCAGTTATGATGGGAGACCATTCTGATCAACCCTATATTATTGTGTTATAAACTTACAGCATTGATGATGAGGGAAATTCATCTAAGGATACAATTTACAGATGTTATAAAAAAGTTGTCAACAGAACTATGCCGAGGTAATCAGTTAATATGTCTAGTGGTACTCTCCGTAGTAATTTGTAAGGGCAAAACTAGGTCCCCTTAAAAAAATGGGACAAAAATATGTTGCTTATTAATGTGGGGCAGAATTAGGTCACCTTATAAATATTGGGCAAAATAAGGTCAACTTAAAATACGGGGCAAAATTTGGTCACATAAAAATTGGGGCGCAAAATTAGGTCCCCCTAATAAAATGGGGCAAAACTAGGTCACCTATAAATAAGGAGCAAAACTAGTTTATCTAAAAATATAGGGCAAAACTAGGTTACCTAAAATAAACTGGTTTAACGATTATGATGGGCAAATCTGTGTCGACCCATATAGTTGGTGGAAACAGATAAAGAGACCAATCCATACAGACTCACCAGAAAATGATAGGGCATAATGAGAGATTAGCGCAAGGCGTAACTCATATTTCTATAAAGAGTAGTCACGTCTGCCTTACAACAAGCCCTTAAAATATTGATTGCAATGATCTTAACGCATATTTAATTAATTACACATAATTTTGAGGATCATAATATATTTTTATTGGATTAGATCATTCACCAAGAAGTAAATCTTGGTTGAGTTTTTAAGGTCAAGGACAAAACTGTTACTTATTAATTGTATAAACTGTTTGATGCTGTTTCTGTGATCATGTCTTTATACTGTAGATAGTTTTAGTTTCGCGAGGTGATTTTTTTGTGCGCTTAAATGGTGTAGGCCAATTTTGTCAGATTTAAATTTTCTATGTCATTTGTTGATCATCAGAAAACATTGGTAAATTTATATCTCATGCGATCATAAGCTCATGTCTTTATTCATTCATAAAATGCATGATTAACAAACCCATGGTTTCTCAATTTGTGACCTGAACATTCCTTAAAAAATCAAGAATAGGGAACCGTCCATTGTACATGTGCAACCTTATTAATTCATGAAAAAATTACAAATATCAAAACTTCAGCTTAATATTTGCAATCGGATTGCCTCGTAAAAGCGCCGTGAAATTAAATCTTTTTACAGTAGTCTTATTGAATAATCAATTTGTATCTCATGGAAGAAATAGTGTTGTATTTGTGGGTATTAAGTTGCCATGGTTCAGGTGATATGTTCATGTATGTAGTGTATAAATATTCATATATTGCCAATGATCAGATTCCATTGCAGTTCATTAGTGAGGTGTGTATCGAGGGTGACAGTAAAAAGGTTCTATCTCCTTGTTTATATAATATCATTTAGATCCTTTTCGTAAATGCCCCTTGGTATGTCAATTTTGTTTGTAGTTTATAAGCTATCGTTTCAATATGTTATTAGTTCATATCTATTTCTTGATGTGGTTGTTCACCATTATGGAGTTTTATTGCCGGTTATTTGTATATTTTGAATAATGATCTAGCGGGAATAAGTCAGCAATTGTTTGGTATTTATTGTTTAAGTTTATATGCTATAGATTTTGAAAGTGTTTTCAATTTCAAGAGTACGACATTTTGATTTCTTTTGGTTTTAAAGATGCCCCAATTGTTTAAAACTTGTTTATTCTTTGGTTTGGTTAGAGTTAGCCAAAATGTTTACTGATTGGTCAACATCTATCCAAATATTAATGTTAACCAATCAAATTGCTTTTATGTGCAAACTAGCCTACAGCATCCAATTGTCTAAAAGGAAGTTATTTATTATTTTATTGCAAACTAAGACTAAACTAAAGATTAGATCAGTATTTTCAATCAGCTGCAGATGTTTAAATCACAGCAAATGTGTACATGTGTATAAAGTAACTTGATAGAAATGATATCATTATGTTATTATCTATAGAATGATATCATTATGTTATCATATTTAGAATGATTTCATTATGTTATTATATTAAGAATGATTTCATCATGTTATTATCTATAGAGTGATATCATTATGTTATTATCTATAGAATAATAGCATTATGTTATTATCTTTAGAATGATATCATTGTTATTATCTATAGAAAAAATAGCATTATGTTATTACCTTTAGAAATGATTTCACTATGTTATTATCTATAGAATTGATATCATTATGATATTATCTATAGAATGTTCTTTTGCATTGTTATTGTTTATTTCAATATGTTGTCATTCAGGTTTGATTTTTAGAGATATAATAATATAATTTAATATTTTTGTATCACAATAGTGTATTGTATATTTGTATAATATTTATTTTATGAAAACATATGTGTTAAGTGCCCTGTAATCAGATAGGAATGATATCAGTATAAATTTTGCTGCCATCAGTTCAGACTAGGATGAACATGCAAGATATCTAGCCATTCTTAAATGCCTTAGAAATCTGCTATTTGAATTCCAAACTTTGAACAAATCAGAAAAAATGTTCAAAAAGTGTATTGTTTTGGGGCTTGTGCTTATTTCGATCAGTGATGTTGGTCCTATGGCTGTCACACCTATTTTTTATTATTGAAAGACATTTCGCCAAAATGTATTATAGAAGGCAAATTATTTTTATGACATATATAATTCTCTTACAGAAATTATGTATCTAGAAGAATATTATCTAGAAGAATATTTTCTTTTTTTCTGCTTGGCCTTAAAATAGGATATTAGTTCCATGTATTGTTGAAATAATAAAGTAAACTTTAAACTAAGTACACTGACTTCATAATCAAAAATGTGCAATTGAGTAGAATGTTTTTGGAATATGTTGAGGCTATTGTTCAGAACTTTGTTTAAGTTAACAAAATTGTTAACATCATAATTGTTTACTTTCAAATGGTTACTGCTCTGGAAGTTTGTTATGGATGCATTTGTATACAGAAAAGGACTTTCATAAGGACTTGCATACTTTGTATGTTTCTCTCAAAACTAAAATATGTTTAAACCAAGATATGGCCAGCTGCCTCAGCTGTACTTTTTTGTAGTCAAATATGTGAGCACATTCAATAATTCAAGTTAAAAACAATGTGGTTAATCATGTTGTTAACTTTAACAAAGTTCAGAGCAATTGACTGCCTGTCAAAGGACACAAAAAGGTTTAATATCAAATACACATGTAATGTGCTTGTTAACTCTTTTATATGTAAGGATTTTTACACTAAATTTTTATTGCTTAGCTTTAAGTTCCATGTTTTCATTTTACACTGTTGCTTTGAAGCAGATTCACATTTGTGCAATGAATAGTTTTTATTTGAGCTTTAATGATAATCACTATTTTACATTTTGCTTTGATATGACAGAGTCCTATATTGAAGGATAGTGTGACATGCTAGAAATTTCTGTTATTCTTTCAGTTTAGAACTCCTTATTCAATGCAATTTGTAATAAAATTTCATCTTCATTCAAATGTTTTCTAAAATATGAAATGTTTGGCTGAAAGGAACAGTAGAAAACTTGGTATAATAACAATCAATTTACAAGTTGTCTTGTCTTTTTATTTGCAGTGAATAGCAGATACAATATCAATCATTCGTGCCTGTACATGTATATACCCATATTTATAAATATGCTTCTGCTGAATGATTTCTTAACAATGTAATGAAACCTTAAGTAAAGTTAAGTAACTCCTTTCTGTAATGTTACAATATTTCTGAAAGGGGAATAACTAGTAAGTTAAGAATTACTTGGTCAGACTTATGAAAATTATTAAAATTTATATAATCACAGATAATTTTAACTCAAGCTCGGGGTAAAGTTGTCATAACCTTCTATTTTGGGTGGGAGGGGGTGGGGAGAGGACGTTATACTGTGCAAAATCCAGATAGGAAATGATATTTCTGAAGGTAAATTCATTATTATTTTAATGTGACTATAGATGCAAAGATACTTGTTAACAACAACTCCTATATATACATACATGCATGTGAAATTAGGAATATCCACTGACAGTAAACCATAAACCATACCAATGCTTAAGGAACAAGATGGTTAACCTCAGTTCAGATTTTGAAACTCAGAAAATAAGTTTATTATTGAAATGTGTTATTATTAAATGTTTACCAATGGTTTTATCTGCGGAGGTCAAGGATAAACATTGACTTTTTTGTTACTTTATCTTTATATACATGTTTCATTTATATTTTTATCATGATAACTTTTAGCTTTGGTTGTTAATTCTTAAGATTGTAGCTTGAGTTTTTAATATTTCATTTGCAAATCACCTTCTAGGATTGTTGCTTGATTTTAAGAATTTTTAACATGATAAATTCTGTAAAACACATAAGTTTTAATATTTCACCAAAGGCATATCAAGGTTAATATGACGGTAATTTTTGGTTGGATATTTTATTTTTAACTGTTAACAATATGCTAGAACATTTGATTTCAAATGTATTTTAGAATATTAGTATCTATGTTCGATTTTACCTCAATAGTTTGTCCAAATATTATATTGTCCGCAGCCAATTGTATAATACTTGTATAAGTTGTCCACAGGTTATACTTTTGGCTGGTTAGCACACGAATATGGTTTGATTGGTCAGTTCTTATTATTGGATAAATATTGACCAATCAATAAACATTTTGGTTATCTTTGACCAGACTAAAGTTTTAGCCAGTTATATACAAATGGGAACTGATGTACACGGCCACAATCAAACATAAATGGTTTTGGCCTTAACTGACTGACCCATAAAAAATATGTGACCAGGATTTTTTCCTGTCTCTCCAGTGGTCATTTTTTTTTTTTGGAAAAAAAATATCTACATGTACTTGCTCACACATCAAGATATGGGTCAGGTAAGCTGAAAGGAAGTGTTTTTGAATTATGGCTGTATTCTACTTTTTTTTAAATAACATTTTGAAATCTATTTGAAGAAATCCTTTTATGCATAATACATTTTTACATTATAGTTTATGTACATGTGTAGGAGAAATGTCATTATAGTAGTTTTTATGTACCACATCTTATACTTAAAACTTACAATACATGTGCGAAAACCTCGTATCAGAAATGTGCTTTAAATAATAAGGCTTTCCTGCACCACGAATGTCTACTTGATGTTGATTGTTTTCCAGTGTTTTTGATTTTTTCTTCACTTTATGTTAATTCATTGTTTCCATGGCAATACTTTTGTTTACTAACCAAGTTTTCCCAAACTTTTTAGTTTGCTTATCCATATGTGAAATTACAATGCTATATACTTGTTCTAGTAGTTAAATCATGTATACCGGTAAAAGGAATAAGTTCTGAAGCAGAACCAAAGCCAGGCTTTCTGGAAAACATGGAACAACTATGTTTATTATTTACAATGTGGAGGTAATAGTTAGAATACTGATTGGGTGATATTGTACTCTTGCCAAAGGTAAGAATCTCAACGTTGGACAGGGGTTATATTTTTGATTTTCGTATTGTCTGTAACTTGAAAAAGTTTCTATGTCTTTTGCCTATTAAACTGAAATATTTGAGCTCAGTTTTGAATATTGAACTACTGCATTGAGCTTACGGAATAAATTATCACACAACTGCATTGAGCTTACGGATTAAATTATCACACAACTGCATTCAGCTTATGGAATAAGTTGCATTGTTTTTACATATTTTAAGAGATCTTTAGTTCTTATTGTTTTATCATGATTGAAAAAGGCTTTGAATGGTATGATACTGTGTATTGTTATACAGAATAATTTGACATATTATGAACTGCAATAAAATGATCAAATAATTGTATGGTAATAATTAAAGCTATATGATATTGTAAAAATTGCACAGTATGCTAGGGTGTGTTGAATGTTCCTATAGGTAAAGGAACTGTTAACAGTTTGAAAGTTGTTTCTTTATTTGATTTGATTTGATTAATAGTTCGATTATACCATTTTGTGTGAAAGTTTTGGCTTTTTTTAAATGGAATGCAATACTGTAGAAATTGAATATGTGATGTAATGTCATTCAGAATAAATGTATCATTAATACTGGTATTTGTGAACACCACTGCAACTGAGGACTTATCAATCAATGTGATAACAGTAAAGAATTGATCGCACTTATTCTTGCGTTTATGATTTATGAACTCAGATAGGGCATGCAAGGAAATTCCATGAAGCGCCCTGGTTTTTTGGGGGTATTTGCTCTCTTGCCCTACTGTATTCATACAGCATAAGTGGCAAGAACAAATGTGACCAATCCTTTATATTAACGTTTAAAATAATTATTCATTATGATTAGAAATACGCAGTATCTTCTGCAATTGAGTATTTTCTTCTTAAAGAAATGTAACTGACAACATAGGTTTATATAAAAAAAAAAGAATAGTTGATATTTGTAACGTCTTATATTATAGGTTAAATGACTTCACGCTAATCCTGAAATATACAATGCGTCATAACTCCTTGCGTGTTATACAATATGAACGTCAAGTTTTATCTATAGAAAGGACTAGGTGAATGTAAATAATTACTGGTAACTACATATAATTATTATCATTATCTCTAATGTATTGCAACTTTTGCTAGCAATACCAATGTTTTAACCTTACACAATGTGGGTTCTCATGTTGCTACCTCTTTTCACCGATTGATAGTTCAGACTCTAATATTTAAAGTCAGGCATTTGATAACAAAACACATTAGCTCAATGAGCTATTTTCTGACCCTTTGCCAACACCTTAAAAAACCTGCCCTTTCCCATTAAATTTAGTTGAGTTGCATAACGTAGAGCAATTTCTATGAAAGTAAGTACATGTAGGTCAGTTTCCTTGGAATTATACTTATAGGGCCGACTTTTAACAGTTATTCAAGTTAAAAGTGCTTATTAGATTAATAGTTTCCAATCAATGAATGTGCTAGTGTTCTGGGTATCTTTATTTAAACCATCGAGTTTCAAGCATTTTTTAAGCTTTTCCATATATTATAATCAGTTTATAAATTACCAGTCACACTTTGAAATTGGTTTCAATTCATACATACCGTAGATACTTTTTGAAATATTTTAAGTTTGGGTTTTTAGGGTCAGATCTTTGGAATTTCCCACTATTAAAAAGTAATAAAGATATGACAATAAATTATTACCTTAATTAGTGTGATATTATTTTATAACAGGGTAGATAGAGTGGAAATGCTTTTTTTGAAATGGTTAGATTTTATTTTTGAGCGGTTAATGCTAAATCAGAATTGTCTTAAGATGTCGGTAATCATTTTGAGTTGAGTTGTTCAAATGGAATTGTTAAAGGTAGCAGTCATTCACACTGTGTACAGTTAGATGTTTTTGATGAATAAAGGTCTGTATTAGATGCAAAGGTTGTGTGTTGTATTTAAAATATAAAACAAGAGACGTTTGGTTTCAATTCAATTCAATGCCCTTGGAGTGCAACTTGGGTCAGGACAGAAACATAAGTTACAATGGATTCAGATGTTTGAAGAATAATAAATGCAATGACTAATTCAAAGCACTGTAGGCAATGGCCTTGCTAATTGACATACTGACAGCCAATAGGGGTAATCTTTTTTAGTACTGGTCAATGGTTCATCTATTTCAGTACTGGTCAAGAGTTCATATATTTCACTACTGGTCAATGGCTCATCTATTTCAGTACTGGTCAAGGGCTCATATGTTTCAGTTCTGGTCAAAGGTTCATCTGTTTGAGTACTGGTAAAAAGTTCATCTGCTTGAGTACTGGTCAAGGGTTCATCTATTTCAGTACTGGTGAATGGATCATCTATTTCAGTACTGGTCAGTGGGGGTCATCTACCGCAGTACTGGTCAAGGGTTCATCTGCTGCAGTACTGATCAGGTGTTATCTATTGCAGTTCTGATCAAGGGTTCATCTATTGCAGTACTGGTCACGGGTTCATCTTTTTCATTACTGGTCAACTTAAGAACTGTTGATTCGGTCTTTGACATACTGATTGATAAACAACAGTGGGCATCTACTGATGAAGGAACCCTCTTTGTTTTCACATTATTGTTTGAAAAATTCCTAACAACATTGACTATCATTATTACTATTGACTCCGAAGAAAATATAGATCTACTTTTCAAGAAAGACTACCAGTGAAGTTTTATGGTTCTTAGTTAAACTGTCCTGAGTAATTCTGTGTACAATATATGGTATATCTACCCACCATCAAACACACTGACATCCATTTACAACCTATATGACCCCTCTTCTTCACCTAGGGTATACTTCAATGTTGCTTTTTTGCAAAACTAGCCACATTTTTAAGTTCACAGGTCATTTCTTTCTGTCAGTCTGACCAAGGTTTAAGTTAAGTGTCAGGTCTGAGGTCTCATGAGTGGTTATTAAAATAAAAACATGCTGCGATGCATGAAATGCGCTTTGAATACAAAGCATGGGCCATTTTTTAAACCCAAAGGTAACCCTTACTGAATTCCACCAAGGTTTATGTTCCTTTATACCATCACATACATGTAAGTGGTAACTGAAACATGTGTATAATATTAGCTGAAGTTATTCTTAGAAGTTAAAAGGGTCATTTTGGTAAGATTCAACCAAGTTTTGTGGTGCTTCTGATCATCACATTAGTGGTAACTACATTAAACACATATTTTATACTAGCTTAAGTTAATCGTAGAGGTCAAGGTCATTTTGCTGAGATAAGACTATGAATTATGTCAATTAAGACCATGCTTATGATAGTCTTGGACCCGTGGGTGGTTTAAGAGAGTAATATATTTATGTGCACAACTTCGGCTTTGTGATTAAGCCAATGTTTGAAATCTATAAGTGCAATATGTTGCCGAAAATTGACCAATATTTATGAAACTTGAGACCATCTCATGAGTGGTTATTGAAATAAACTCATCCATGATATAAGCTCAAGCCATTTTTAAAAGTCCAAAGGGTCACTTTTGCTGAAATCTCACCTATATTTATCTTCTGGTAACCTCATTGTAATAATTATGGTTACGATTGAGGTGAAATTTTAAGTAAAGTATATAAGTGGTTAATGCGTTAAGTGAAAACACAAACTCTTATGTTGAATGTAATGCCAAAACTATTGCACCTATACACATGTAACTTCACAGTAATGTTGAATTTAACTGACATTGTGCACCTGCGATTTGTGTGACATTTGAATATTACAATTTTATTAAGCCGCAACATCGATTTTACAAGTGAGACTGTATAATTAATACATAATCGTTAAATTATAAAGCTTATTAGGAGACCAAGGAGATATAACCAATACCATGCATGTTAATACAAGAAACAAGACAATATATCCATCACAGGACAGAAATATATCCATTTCCAGAGCAACAGCAACAAAATAAACAATACAAGGACAATATCCTGGAGGATAAGTAGGAGACGAGGACGATGTATTCTTGACCAGAACAACAGCAACATATCAATTACTGCGACAACAACGACACATCGATTAGCAGGACAACAACAGCATATCTACTAACAGAACAGCAATAACAGATCCATTACCAGTGCAGCAACATATCTATTTCAAGTCTAATATCATTATCATTACCAGGAATCAATATATCAGTTAAGGGCGCCAGCAAAATACTAGTATCCAATAAAGGGCTGCCAACGTATCGATTACAAAATCAGCAACAAATCTATTACAAACAACAAAATGTAATGACAGATGTACAGTGATAAGACGGAAATATAGAAAGGTGAAAAGAGCCTAAACTGAACTAATTTTTTGTTTAAAAACCGAATGATCAAGGTCAAATCAATAGATACAAGATAACACAAGGATCGAGGCCTAACAAACACCAATTAATTGGTACAACGCTACACAAGACAACACAAGGACCATGGCCTTACAAACACCAACCAATATATATATATAGCTACAGAAGACAATGCTTCAAGGCCTTCCAAATACCAAACAATAGGTACAACGCTACACAAGCCAAAACAAGGACCAACGCCTTACAGACACCAAACAATAGATACATAGCTTCAGAATACAATGCTTCAAGGCCTAACAAATACCAAACAATAGATACATAGCTTCATAAGACAACATAAGGATCAAGGCCTAAAAAACGCCAAACAATAGATACATAGCTACACAAGACAAAGCTAAATGGCATAACAAGCACCAAACAATAGATACATATCTACACAAGACAATGCCTAAAGGCCTAACAAACACCAAACAATAGATACATTGCTACAAAAGACAATGCTAAAAGGCCTAACAAGCACCAAACAATAGACATATAGCTGCACAAGATAATGCTAACAGTAGATTCAGCGCTATACAAGACGGCACAAGCATGAAGGCCTAACAAACACCAACCAATAAGTACATAGCTTCACAAGACAACACAAGCATGAAAGCCTAACAAACACCAACCAATAAATACATAGCTTCACAAGACAACACAAGCATGAAAGCATAACAAACACCAGCCAATAAATACAGCGCTAAACAAGACACAAGGACCAAGGCCTTACAAACACCAAACAGTAGATAAAACGCTACATAAGACCACACAAGGATCAAGATCTAATAAACACCAGCTAATAGATACATAGCTACAGAAGACAATGCTTCAAGGCCTAACAAACACCAAACAGTAAGTACAGCGCTATACGAGATATCACAAGGATCAATGCCTAACAAACACCAACCAATAAATACAGCGCTACATAAATCAACAAAGCATAAAAGCCGAACAAATAAAAACCAATAGATACAGCGTAATTCAAGACAACACGACCCGGGTATGATTCGACCGTAGGCCGAGGTAGCATGCTCCATTTATGTAGATCAAACTAAAGTTGGACTCTTAACTTGTTTGGTGTTTGCTGGTGTATTCGTCAGAATCGATCTTCGTGAAACAAATGAACATAACATTTGAAAAATCCTCGCTTGTCTATTTCCCACCAAAAACATCACCATGTATATGCTGCCTTTTTCTACCGAAAAAAATGACTAATTGAAATATACTCTTTGGAACTATTTGTTAGTGCATTCTTCAGAATCGATCCTTTTAAAGTAAATGAACAGAACATTTGAAAGATCCTCGATGCTCATTGGCCTACACACCAAAAGGTGCCTGCTTCCGGTACACAACCACAGCTCACAGTCGAGTTAATTAAAAGAAATCATTATAAACTAAACCCCACATGGCCATAAGGACAAGACGACAGGGCATAAGAATAACCGTACATTCACAGCAAAAATCATTGGAACACAATATTCAATATTCTATAACGTGCAATTATTTTTAATTGTGTTCACACATGTACATCTGTTGGTTCCGTTGGTGGCGGACGCCGTTACCATGTTTGCTCACCATACAAACACATATATTTATATTTAAAAATTCTTAGGCCTCTTTGTTTATCTATTTGCACAATTGAAGTTGTAAAACAAATCTAATTGCATGATGAAACTTACAGAAGAGTATTGTTAAATTGTTTCAATTGAAGTCGGTGTGGACACTCTAACGAGTTTAATCGTTTTAGGCGTGTTTTATTTGTTTTATTAATGCCACATTTGACACTCTTTGCTGCTATTTCATTTGGTATGGATATTTTTTGGACCCAGTATTGTTCGAATCATTACTCTTGATTTTTTTAAGCGGAATTTCTTTTTTGTACGTCAAAAACAGAATTTTATGCTCGCTTGCTGAGTAAATGTTTCAAATAACCGCTAAAAACAATGAACATTTTGTATCACTCGCTCGAAAGTCTGGGCTTTCTGTATTACTACTCGACTCTGTTTTCGAAAGTGCTTGGACAGTGCTCAATTCCGAACGAACCCGAACCACTCTCAAATAACACTGGCGTGGGTCTGTGTAACCATGGTGTTTTGAACTTTAGAACCTCAGAGCTGGACATATGTATGTGGCACTGTCTAAGAGATACAAGGTGCGAGTCTGTGGACTTTTTTGAGAGGTTGGCAATATGTGAACTTCACAACGAGTCAAGAAGTAGTGTACCAAGTGCCAACTTCAGGCACAAGCCTACGGCAAATCACTTTGACGTGGAACACATAGACAGTATGCGGGTAAGTAATTACAATATTTGACTTTATATTATCTGTATGAGAATAGGTCCTCTTAAACTGGTCGGTAACAGTTTGAGAATGAGTCTTCTAAAACTGGTATCGGTCGGTAACAGTATGAAAATGAGTCCCCTTAAACTGGTATCGGTCGGTAACAGTGTGAAAATGAGCCCCATTAAACGTGTATTGGTCGGCAACAGTACGAGAATTGGTCCTCTCTTTAACTGGTATCGATCGGTAACGGTATGAAAATGAGTCCCCTTTGACGCCATCCAAAACTCACATATTTCTGGGTCGGATACTTAAATAAGGATCAATACATTATTTTATTTTTATATTCTGTTGTACTTGCAGTTCCTGTTAAATTATTTGCAACGGAAAAATAAATTATCAGTGGAACATGGACAAGTGTACACTTATTTGGAGGCTAATGGTTTTGTCTCTCTAGTTTCCACTTTTGATGTTTTATAACTATATTTCAGCAACAAGCTTACATAAAAAAATATTCTAAAACGAGCGATTGTACGAGTGCTCTATGGTACAGTAAGATTTTGCTAAAAATTATTTACAGGTGGGATTTTTTTTATAGGAACATAGGATTCACGTTAAATTAGAATCACTGGTACAAGTAATTAAGTCTGTTGACTGCTTCGGAGGTACATAAACACAAGTTATAACGCTACTTTTGTTTGTTTCTAGAGGTACTTGGGCAAGTGCATGGACCATAACTGTCCTACTGGGACCATCTGTGTGCCATTACCAAGTGGTTCTACGGCACGTTACTCATGCCTGCAACCGGACGGCTGCATCGTCAACAAGTTCTGCCCCGAACCAAGTAATGTTTATTATCATTGATTGGTCCTATACCTGTGACACCGCACAAAGTAACGTTTATTACCATTAGTTGACCCGATACCTTTGGCCCCCACAAAGTAACATGTATTACCATTGGTTGATCCTATACCTGTGGCCCCTCACAAAGTAACGTTCATAATCATTGATTGGTCCTATACCTGTGGCACCGCACAAAGTAACGTTCATAATCATTAGTTGATCCTATACCTGTGGCCCCCCACAAAGTAACGTTCATAATCATTGGTTGATCCGATACCTGTGGCCCCCACAAAGTAACATGTATTATCATTGGTTGATCCTATACCTGTGGCCCCTCATCAAGTAACGTTCATTATCATTAGTTGATCCTATACCTGTGGCCCATCATCAAGTAACGTTCATTATCATTGGTTGTTTCTATACCTGTGGCCCATCATCAAGTAACGTTCATTATCATTAGTTGATTCTATACCTGTGGCCCATCATCAAGTAACGTTCATTATCATTAGTTGATCCTATACCTGTGGCCCATCATCAAGTAACGTTCATTATCATTAGTTGATTCTATACCTGTGGCCCATCATCAAGTAACGTTTATTATCAATAGTTGATCCTATACCTGTGGCTCATTATCAAGTAACGTTCATTATCATTAGTTGATCCGATACCTGTGGCCCATCATCAAGTAACGTTCATTATCATTGGTTGATCCTATACCTGTGGCCCAACACCAAGTTACGTTAATTATCATTAGTTGATCCTATACCTGTGGAAAATCATCAAGTAACGTTCATTATCATTAGTTGATCCGATACCTGTGGCCAATCATCAAGTAACGTTCATTATCTTTAGTTGATCCTATACCTGTGGCCCATCATCAAGTAACGTTCATTATCATTGGTTGATCCTATACTTGTGGCCCCCACAAAGTAACATGTATTACCATTGGTTGATCCGATAACTGTGGCCCATTATCAAGTAACGTTCATTATCATTAGTTGATTCTATACCTGT